>NW_026551781.1:0-9256 GCF_027596085.1 Anoplopoma fimbria | reverse complement strand
CTTGATAATCACTTTTTTCGACATACTATACTATGACTTTTTTTCATGACTTTTTTCGACATACTGTACTATGACTTTTTTTCATGACTTTTTCGGCATACTATACTATGACTTTTTCGACATACTATAGTATGACTTTTTTTTCGACATACTATACTATGACTTTTTTCGATATACTATAGTATGACTTTTTTTCATGACTTTTTACGACATACCATACTATGACTTGAAAATCACTTTTTTCGACATACTATAGTATGACTTTTTTTCATGACTTTTTCGGCATACTATACTATGACTTTTTTCGACATACTATACTATGAATTTTTTCCACATACTATACTATGACTGTTTTCAACATACTATACAATGACTTAATAATCACTTTTTTTCGACATACTATACTATGACTTTTTTCGGCATACTATACTATGACTTTTTTCGACATACTATAGTATGACTTTTTTCGACATACTATACTATGACTTTTTTCGACATACTATAGTATGACTTTTTTCGACATACTATACTATAACTTTTTCGATATACTATACTATGACTTTTTTTCATGACTTTTTTTAAGACATACTATACTATGACTTTTTTCATGACTTTTTTCGACATACTATACTATGACTTTTTTCATGACTTTTTTTTTCGACATACTATAGTATGACTTTTTTTCATGACTTTTTTCGACATACTATACTATGACTTTTTTCGACATACTATAGTATGACTTTTTTCGACATACTATACTATGACTTTTTTCGATATACTATAGTATGACTTTTTTCATGACTTTTTACGACATACCATACTATGACTTGAAAATCACTTTTTTCGACATACTATAGTATGACTTTTTTTCATGACTTTTTCGGCATACTATACTATGACTTTTTTCGACATACTATACTATGAATTTTTTCCACATACTATACTATGACTGTTTTCAACATACTATACAATGACTTAATCACTTTTTTCGACATACTATACTATGACTTTTTTCGGCATACTATACTATGACTTTTTTCGACATACTATAGTATGACTTTTTTCGACATACTATACTATGACTTTTTTCGACATACTATAGTATGACTTTTTTCGACATACTATACTATAACTTTTTTCGACATACTATACTATGACTTTTTTTCATGACTTTTTTCGACATACTATACTATGACTTTTTTTCATGACTTTTTCGACATACTATACTATGACTTTTTTCGACATACTATACTAAGACTTTTTTCGACATACTATAGTATGACTTTTTTCGACATACTATACTATGACTTTTTTTTTCGACATACTATATATAGTATGACTTTTTTCGACATACTATAGTATGACTTTTTTCGACATACTATACTATGACTTTTTTCGACATACTATACTATGACTTTTTTCGACATACTATACTATGACTTTTTTCGACATACTATAGTATGACTTTTTTTCGACATACTATAGTATGACTTTTTTCGACATACTATACTATAACTTTTTTCGACATACTATAGTATGACTTTTTTCGACATACTATAGTATGACTTTTTTCGACATACTATACTATGACTTTTTTCGACATACTATAGTATGACTTTTTTCGACATACTATACTATGACTTTTTTGACATACTATAGTATGACTTTTTTCGACATACTATACTATGACTTTTTTCGACATACTATACTATGACTTTTTTCATGACTTTTTTCGACATACTATACTATGACTTTTTTCGATATACTATACTATGACTTTTTTTCATGACTTTTTTCGACATACTATACTATGACTTTTTTTCATGACTTTTTTCGGCATACTATTCAATGACTTTTTTCGACATACTATAGTATGACTTTTTTTCATGACTTTTTTGAGATACTATACTATGACTTTTTTCGACATACTATACTATTACTTTTTTCGACATACTATACTATGACTTCATAATCACTTTTTTCGACATACTATATTGTCTTTTTTTCATGACTTTTTTCGACATACTATACTATGACTTTTTTCGACATACTATACTATGACTTTTTTTCATGACTTTTTTCGACATACTATACTATGACTTTTTTCGGCATACTATACTATGACTGTTTTCAACATACTATACTATGACTTGATAATCACTTTTTTCGATACTATACTATGACTTTTTTCGACATACTATACTATGACTTTTTCAACATACTATACATTGAATAATAATCACTTTTTTCGACATACTATTCAATGACTTTTTTCGACATACTATACTATGACTTTTTTCGACATACTATACTATGACTTTTTTCGACATACTATAGTGTGACTTTTTTTCGACATACTATAGTATGACTTTTTTCGACATACTATACTATGACTTTTTTCGACATACTATAGTATGACTTTTTTCGACATACTATACTATGACTTTTTTCATGACTTTTTTCGACATACTATACTATGACTTTTTTCGACATACTATAGTATGACTTTTTTCGACATACTATACTATGACTTTTTTCGACATACTATACTATGACTTGATAATCACTTTTTTCGACATACTATACTATGAATTTTTTCCACATACTATACTATGACTGTTTTCAACATACTATACAATGACTTAATAATCACTTTTTTCGACATACTATACTATGACTTTTTTCGACATACTATACTATCACTTTTTTCATGACTTTTTTTCGACATACTATAGTATGACTTTTTTCGACATACTATACTATGACTTTTTTCGACATACTATAGTATGACTTTTTTCGACATACTATACTATAACTTTTTTCGACATACTATAGTATGACTTTTTTCGACATACTATACTATGACTTTTTTCGACATACTATACTATGACTTTTTTTCATGACTTTTTTCGACATACTATACTATGACTTTTTTCGACATACTATACTATGACTTTTTTTCATGACTTTTTCGACATACTATACTATGACTTTTTTCATGACTTTTTTTCGACATACTATAGTATGACTTTTTTTATACTATGACTTTTTCGGCATACTATACTATGACTTTTTTTCGACATACTATACTATAACTTTTTTCGACATACTATAGTATGACTTTTTTCGACATACTATACTATGACTTTTTTTCATGACTTTTTTCAACATAATATACTATGACTTTTTTCGACATACTATACTATGACTTTTTTCGACATACTATACTATGACTTTTTTCGACATACTATAGTATGACTTTTTTCGACATACTATACTATGACTTTTTTTCATGACTTTTTTCGAACATTCTATACTATGACTTTTTTCGACATCCTATACTATGACTTTTTTCGACATACTATAGTATGACTTTTTTCGACATAGTATACTATGACTTTTTTTCGACATACTATAGTATGACTTTTTTCGACATACTATACTATGACTTTTTTTCATGACTTTTTTCGACATACTATACTATGACTTTTTTCGACATACTATACTATGACTTTTTTTCATGACTTTTTTCGACATACTATACTATGACTTTTTTTTCATGACTGTTTTTCTACTATACTATTACTTTTTTCAAACATTCTATACTATGACTTTTTTCGACATACTATACTATGACTTTTTTTCATGACTGTTTTCGACATACTATACTATTACTTTTTTCGAACATACTATACTATGACTTTTTTCGACATACTATACTATGACTTTTTTTCATGACTGTTTTCGACATACTATACTATGACTTTTTTCGACATACTATACTATGACTTTTTTCATGACTTTTTTCGACATACTATACTATGACTTTTTTCGACATACTATACTATCACTTTTTTTCATGACTTTTTTCGACATACTATACTATGACTTTTTCGACATACTATACTATCACTTTTTTCGACATACTATAGTGTGACTTTTTCGACATACTATAGTATAACTTTTTTCGACATACTATAGTGTGACTTTTTTTTCGACATACTATACTATGACTTTTTTCGACATACTATACTATGACTTTTTTTCATGACTTTTTCGACATACTATACTATGACTTTTTTCGACATACTATACTATGACTTTTTTCATGATGACTTTTTTCGACATACTATACTATGACTTTTTTCGACATACTATACTATGACTTTTTTCGACATACTATAGTATGACTTTTTTCGACATACTATAGTATGACTTTTTTCGACATACTATACTATGACTTTTTTCGACATACTATACTATGACTTTTTTCGACATACTATAGTATGACTTTTTTCGACATACTATACTATAACTTTTTTCGACATACTATAGTATGACTTTTTTCGACATACTATACTATGACTTTTTTCATGACTTTTTCCAACATACTATACTATGACTTTTTTCGACATACTATACTATGACTTTTTTCGACATACTATACTATGACTTTTTTCTTTTTCGACATACTATAGTATGACTTTTTTCGACATACTATACTATGACTTTTTTTCATGACTTTTTTCGACATACTATACTATGACTTTTTTTCCTATACTATGACTTTTTTCGACATACTATAGTATGACTTTTTTCGACATACTATACTATGACTTTTTTCGACATACTATAGTATGACTTTTTTCGACATACTATACTATGACTTTTTTTCATGACTTTTTTCGACATACTATACTATGACTTTTTTCGACATACTATAGTATGACTTTTTTTCATGACTTTTTACGACATACTATACTATGACTTTTTTTCATGACTGTTTTCGATACTATACTATTACTTTTTTCGAACATTCTATACTATGACTTTTTTCGACATACTATACTATGACTTTTTTTCATGACTGTTTTCGACATACTATACTATTACTTTTTTCGAACATACTATACTATGACTTTTTTCGACATACTATACTATGACTTTTTTTTTCATGACTGTTTTCGACATACTATACTATGACTTTTTTCGACATACTATACTATGACTTTTTTTCATGACTTTTTTCGACATACTATACTATGACTTTTTTCGACATACTATACTATCACTTTTTTTACATGACTTTTTTCGACATACTATACTATGACTTTTTTCGACATACTATACTATGACTTTTTTCGACATACTATAGTATGACTTTTTTCGACATACTATACTATAACTTTTTTCGACATACTATAGTATGACTTTTTTCAACATACTATACTATGACTTTTTTCGGCATACTATACTATGACTTTTTTCGACATACTATACTATGACTTTTTTCGACATACTATAGTATGACTTTTTTCGACATACTATACTATGACTTTTTTCGACATACTATACTATGACTTGATAATCACTTTTTTCGACATACTATACTATGACTTTTTTCGACATACTATAGTATGACTTTTTTCGACATTCAATACTATGACTTGATAATCACTTTTTTCGACATACTATACTATGACTTTTTTTCATGACTTTTTCGACATACTATACTATGACTTTTTTCGACATACTATAGTATGACTTTTTTCGACATACTATACTATGACTTTTTTCGACATACTATAGTATGACTTTTTTCGACATACTATACTATGACTTTTTTTCATGACTATACTATGACTTTTTCGACATACTATACTATGACTTTTTTCGACATACTATACTATGACTTTTTTTCATGACTTTTTTCGACATACTATACTATGACTTTTTTTCATGACTTTTTCGACATACTATACTATGACTTTTTTCAAACATACTATACTATGACTTTTTTCGACATACTATACTATGACTTTTTTACATGACTATTTTTTTACGACATACTATACTATGACTTTTTTCGAACATACTATACTATGACTTTTTTCGACATACTATACTATGACTTTTTTTCATGACTTTTTTCGACATACTATACTATGACTTTTTTCGACATACTATACTATGACTTTTTTCATGACTTTTTTCGACATACTATACTATGACTTTTTTCGACATACTATACTATGACTTTTTTCGACATACTATACTATGACTTTTTTCGACATACTATAGTATGACTTTTTTCGACATACTATACTATGACTTTTTTTCGACATATTATAGTATGACTTTTTTTGACATACTATACTATGACTTTTTTCGACATACTATACTATGACTTTTTAATCACTTTTTTCGACATACTATACTATGACTTTTTTACGACATACTATACTATGACTTTTTTCGACATACTATACTATGACTTTTTAATACTATACTATGACTTTTTTCGACATACTATACTATGACTTTTTTCGACATACTATACTATGACTTTTTTCTATACTATGACTTTTTCGACAAACTATACTATGACTTTTTTCGACATACTATACTATGACTTTTTTCGACATACTATAGTATGACTTTTTTACTATACTATGACTTTTTTATACTATGACTTTTTTCGACATACTATACTATGACTTTTTTTCGACATACTATACTATGACTTTATTTCGACATACTATACTATGACTTTTTTTTTCGACATACTATAGTATGACTTTTTTGACTTTTCGACATACTATACTATTACTTTTTTTCATGACTTTTTACGACATACTATACTATGACTGTTTTCAACATACTATACTATTACTTTTTTCGACAAACTATACTTTGACTTTTTTAGACATACTATACTATGACTTTTTTCATCACTTTTTTCGACATACTATACAATTACTTTTTATCACTTTATTCAACGTACTATACTGACTGTTTTCATGACTTTTTCGACATTCTACTGTAATAATTGCTGCTGTTATTATAAGTAGTCTTAATATATGAATCATTTATGTCATATACATTGAATGTGTTGTATCTCTGTTATGCTGCTCATTCTGTACACATGACATCTATTGCATTCTGTCCATCCTGGGAGAAGGATCCCTCCTCTGTCGTTCTCCCAGAGGTTTCTTCCTTTTTTCTCCCGTTAAAGGTTTTTTTTAGGGGAGTTTTTCCTGTGCCGATGTGAGGGAAGGACAAAGGATGTCGCATGTGCAGAGATTGTAAAGCCCTCTGAGGCAAATTTGTAATTTGTGATTCTGTGCTATACAAAATAAACTGAATTGAACATACTATACAATGACTTAATAATCACTTTTTTCGACATACTATACTATGACTTTTTTCGACATACTATAGTATGACTTTTTTCGACATACTATACTATTACTTTTTTCAACATATTATACTGTTACTTTTTAATTCTTTTTTCGACATACTATACTATGACTTTTTTTCATGACTTTTTTCGACATACTATACTATGACTTTTTTCGACATACTATACTATGACTTTTTTCACTTTTTTCGACATACTATACTATGACTTTTTTTTCGACATACTATACTATGACTGTTTTCAACATACTATACTATGACTTTTTTTACATGACTTTTTTCGACATACTATACTATGACTTTTTCAACATACTATACTATGACTTTTTCGACAATAATCACTTTTTCGACATACTATACTATGACTTTTTTTATGACACATACTATACTATGACTTTTTTCGACATACTATACTATTACTTTTTTCAACATATTATACTGTTACTTTTTAATTCTTTTTTCGACATACTATACTATGACTTTTTTTCATGACTTTTTTTGACATACCATAGTAGGACTTTTTTCGACATACTATAGTATGACTTTTTTCGACATACTATACTATGACTTTTTTTCGACATACTATACTATGACTTGATAATCACTTTTTTCGACATACTATACTATGACTTTTTTCGGCATACTATAGTATGACTTTTTTCGACATACAATACTATGACTTGATAATCACTTTTTTCGACATACTATACTATGACTTTTTTTTATGACTTTTTTCGACATCCTATACTATGACTTTTTTCGGCATACTATTCAATGACTTTTTTCGACATACTATAGTATGACTTTTTTTCATAACTTTTTTCGACATACTATACTATGACTTTTTTTCATGACTTTTTTTTACATACTATACTATTTTTTTCTTTTTTCGACATACTATACTATGACTTTTTCGACATTATACTATGACTTTTTTTCAATCACTTTTTACGACATACTATACTATGACTGTTTTCAACATACTATACTATTACTTTTTTCGACAAACTATACTTTGACTTTTTTAGACATACTATACTATGACTTTTTTCATCACTTTTTTCGACATACTATACAATTACTTTTTATCACTTTATTCAACGTACTATACTGACTGTTTTCATGACTTTTTCGACATTCTACTGTAATAATTGCTGCTGTTATTATAAGTAGTCTTAATATATGAATCATTTATGTCATATACATTGAATGTGTTGTATCTCTGTTATGCTGCTCATTCTGTACACATGACATCTATTGCATTCTGTCCATCCTGGGAGAAGGATCCCTCCTCTGTCGTTCTCCCAGGGTTTCTTCCTTTTTTCTCCCGTTAAAGGTTTTTTTTAGGGGAGTTTTTCCTGTGCCGATGTGAGGGAAGGACAAAGGATGTCGCATGTGCAGAGATTGTAAAGCCCTCTGAGGCAAATTTGTAATTTGTGATTCTGTGCTATACAAAATAAACTGAATTGAACATACTATACTATGACTTGATAATCACTTTTTTCGACATACTATACTATTACTTTTTTCGACAAACTATACTTTGACTTTTTCGACATACTATACTATTACTTTTTTCAACATATTATACTGTTACTTTTTAATTCTTTTCTTTGACTTTTTTCGACATATTATACTGTTACTTTTTAATTCTTTTTAGACATACTATACTATGACTTTTTTTCATGACTTTTTCAACATACTATAGTATGACTTTTTCGACATACTATACTATGACATTCTACTGTAATAATATAGTATGACTTTTTTAATACTAATACTATAACTTTTTTCGACATACTATAGTATGACTTTTTTATGCTGCTCATTCTATACTATGACTTTTTTTCATGACTTTTTGTCCATACTATACTATGACTTTTTTCATGACTTTTCCCATACTTTACTATGACTTTTTCTCCCATACTATACTATGACTTTTTCGTGCATACTATACTATGACTTTTTGTAAAGCATACTATACTATGACTTTTGATTCGACATACTATACTATGACTTTTTGAACATACTATACTATGACTTGATAATCACTTTT
>NW_026551780.1:0-5327 GCF_027596085.1 Anoplopoma fimbria | reverse complement strand
AGGATATTTTTAGAAAGTGAGGATATTTTTCAAAATTGAAGATATTTTTCAAAAGTGAGGATATTTTTAAAAATTTAGGATATTTTTAAAAAGTGATGATATTTTTCAAAAGTGAGGATATTTTTCAAAAGTGAGGATATTTTTCAAAAGTGAGGATATTTTTTCAAAAGTGAGGATATTTTCCAAAGTGAGGATATTTTTAGAAAGTGAGGATATTTTTCGAAAGTGAGGATATTTTTAAAAGTTTTTCAGGATATTTTTCAAAATTTTTCAAAAGGATATTTTTCAAAAAGTGAGGATATTTTTCAAAAAAAAGGATATTTTTCAAAATATATTTTTCAAAAGTGAGGATATTTTTCAAAAGTGAGGATATTTTTCAAAAGTGAGGATATTTTTCAAAAGTGAGGATATTTTTCAAAAGTGAGGATATTTTTCAAAAGTGTAGATATTTTTCAAAAGTGAGGATATTTTTTGACGATATTTTTCAAAAGTGAGGATATTTTTTTCAAAAGTGAGGATATTTTTCAAAAGTGAGATATTTTTCAAAAGTGAGGATATTTTTCAAAAGTGAGGATATTTTCCAAAGTGAGGATATTTTTAAAAAAGTGAGGATATTTTTCAAAGTGAGGATATTTTTCAAAGTGAGGATATTTTTCAAAAGTGAGGATATTTTTCAAAAGTTGAGGATATTTTTCAAAAGTGAGGATATTTTTCAAAAGTGAGGATATTTTTAAAAGTGAGGATATTTTTTTTTCAAAGTGAGGATATTTTTCAAAAGTGAGGATATTTTTCAAAAGGATATTTTTCAAAAAAGTGAGGATATTTTTCAAAAGTGAGGATATTTTTCAAAAGTGAGGATATTTTTCAAAAGTGAGGATATTTTTCAAAAGTGAGGATATTTTTCAAAAGTGAGGATATTTTTCAAAAGTGAGGATATTTTTCAAAAGTGAGGATATTTTTCAAAAGTGAGGATATTTTTCAAAAGTGAGGATATTTTTCAAAAGTGAGGATATTTTTCAAAAGTATTTTTCAAAAGTGAGGATATTTTTTCAAAAGTGAGGATATTTTTCAAAAGTGAGGATATTTTTTCAAAAGTGAGGATATTTTTCAAAAGTGAGGATATTTTTCAAAAGTATTTTTCAAAAGTGGATATTTTTCAAAAGTGAGGATATTTTTCAAAAGTGAGGATATTTTTCAAAAGTGAGGATATTTTTCAAAAGTGAGGATATTTTTCAAAAGGATATTTTTCAAAAGTGAGGATATTTTTCAAAAGTGAGGATATTTTTCAAAAGTGAGGATATTTTTCAAAAGAGGATATTTTTCAAAAGTGAGGATATTTTTCAAAATATGAGGATATTTTTCAAAAGTGAGGATATTTTTTTTCAAAAAATTTTTCAAAAGTGGATATTTTTCAAAAGTATTTTTCAAAAGTGATATTTTTCAAAAAAAGTGAGGATATATTTTTCAAAAGTGAGGATATTTTTCAAAAGTGAGGATATTTTTCAAAAGTGAGGATATTTTTCAAAAGTGAGGATATTTTTCAAAAGTGAGGATATTTTTCAAAAGTGAGGATATTTTTCAAAAGTGAGGATATTTTTCAAAAGTGAGGATATTTTTCAAAAGTGAGGATATTTTTCAAAAGTTTTTCAAAAGTGATATTTTTTCAAAAGTGAGGATATTTTTCAAAAGTGAGGATATTTTTCAAAAGTGAGGATATTTTTAAAAGTGAGGTTATTTTTCAAAAGTGAGGATATTTTTCAAAAGTGAGGATATTTTTCAAAAGTGAGGATATTTTTCAAAAGTGAGGATATTTTTCAAATGTGAGGATATTTTTCAAAAGTGAGGATATTTTTCAAAAGTGAGGATATTTTTCAAAAGTGAGGATATTTTTAAAATTGAGGATATTTTTTTTTTCAAAAGTGAGGATATTTTTCAAAAGTGAGGATATTTTTCAAAAGTGAGGATATTTTTTTCAAAAGTGAGGATATTTTTTTTTCAAAGTGAGGATATTTTTCAAAAGTGAGGATATTTTTCAAAAGTGAGGATATTTTTCAAAAGTGAGGATATTTTTCAAAAGTGAGGATATTTTTCAAAAGTGAGGATATTTTTTTTTCAAAAGTGAGGATATTTTTCAAATGTGAGGATATTTTTTTTAAAGTGAGGATATTTTTCAAATGTGAGGATATTTTTCTAAAGTGAGGATATTTTACAAAAGTGAGGATATTTTTCAAAAGTTTTTCAAAAGTGAGATTTTTTTTCAGTGAGGATATTTTTCAAAAGTGAGGATATTTTTCAAAAGTGAGGATATTTTTCAAAAGTGAGGATATTTTTCAAAAGTGAGGATATTTTTCAAAAGTGAGGATATTTTTTTCAAAGTGAGGATATTTTTCAAAAAGTGAGGATATTTTTCAAAAGTGAGGATATTTTTCAAAAGTGAGGATATTTTTCAAAAGTGAGGATATTTTTCAAAAGTGAGGATATTTTTCAAAAGTGAGGATATTTTTCAAAAGTGAGGATATTTTTCAAAAAAGTATTTTTCAAAAGTGAGGATATTTTTCAAATGTGAGGATATTTTTCTAAAGTGAGGATATTTTTCAAAAGTGAGGATATTTTTCAAAAGTGAGGATTTTTTTGAGGATATTTTTCAAAAGTGGATATTTTTCAAAAGTATTTTTCAAAAAGTGAGGATATTTTTGAGGATAAAAAGTGAGGATATTTTTCAAAAGTGAGGATATTTTTCAAAAGTGAGGATATTTTTCAAAAGTGAGGATATTTTTTTTCAAAAGTTTTCAAATATTTTTCAAAATTGAATATATTTTTCAAAAGTGAGGATATTTTTCAAAAGTGAGGATATTTTTCAAAAGTGAGGATATTTTTCAAAAGTGAGGATATTTTTCAAAAGTGAGGATATTTTTCAAAAGTGAGGATATTTTTTAGAAAGTGAGGATATTTTTCAAAAGTGAGGATATTTTTCAAAAGTGAGGATATTTTTCAAAAGTGAGGATATTTTTCAAAAGTGAGGATATTTTTCAAAAGTGAGGATATTTTTCAAAAGTGAGGATATTTTTCAAAAAAAGTGAGGATATTTTTCAAAAGTGAGGATATTTTTAAAAGTGAGGATATTTTTCAAAAGTGAGGATATTTTTCAAAAGTGAGGATATTTTTCAAAAGTGAGGATATTTTTCAAAAGTGAGGATATTTTTCAAAAGTGAGGATATTTTTCAAAAGTGAGGATATTTTTTAAAAGTTGGATATTTTTCAAAAGTGAGGATATTTTTCAAAAGTGAGGATATTTTTAGAAAGTGAGGATATTTTTCAAAAGTGAGGATATTTTTCAAAAGTGAGGATTTTCAAAAGTGAGGATATTTTTCAAAAGTGAGGATATTTTTCAAAAGTGAGGATATTTTTCAAAAGTGAGGATATTTTTCAAAAGTGAGGATATTTTTCAAAAGTGAGGATATTTTTTTTCAAAAGTGAGGATATTTTTCAAAAGTGAGGATATTTTTCAAAAGTGAGGATATTTTTCAAAAGTGAGGATATTTTTCAAAAGTGAGGATATATTTTTCAAAAAAGTGAGGATATTTTTCAAAAGTGTGGATATTTTTCAAAAGTGAGGATATTTTTCAAAAGTGAGGATATTTTTCAAAAGTGAGGATATTTTTCAAAAGTGAGGATATTTTTCAGAAAGTGAGGATATTTTTCAAAAGTGAGGATATTTTTCAAAAGTGAGGATATTTTTCAAAAGTGAGGATATTTTTCAAAAGTGAGGATATTTTTCAAAAGTGAGGATATTTTTCAAAAGTGAGGATATTTTTCAAAAAAGTGAGGATATTTTTCAAAAGTGAGGATATTTTTCAAAGTGAGGATATTTTTCAAAAGTGAGGATATTTTTCAAAAGTGAGGATATTTTTCAAAGTATTTTTCAAAAGTGAGATATTTTTCAAAAGTGAGATATTTTTTTCAAAAGTGAGGATATTTTTCAAAAGTGAGGATATTTTTCAAAAGTGAGGATATTTTATTTTTCAAAAGTGAGGATATTTTTCAAAAGTGAGGATATTTTTCAAAAGTGAGGATATTTTTCAAAAGTGAGGATATTTTTCAAAAGTGAGGATATTTTTCAAAAGTGAGGATATTTTTCAAAAAAAGTGAGGATATTTTTAAAAGTGAGGATATTTTTCAAAAGTGAGGATATTTTTCAAAAGTGAGGATATTTTTCAAAAGTGAGGATATTTTTCAAAAGTGAGGATATTTTTCAAAAGTGAGGATATTTTTCAAAAGTGAGGATATTTTTCAAAAGTGAGGATATTTTTCAAAAAAATGAGGATATTTTTCAAAAGTGAGGATATTTTTCAAAAGTGAGGATATTTTTCAAAAGTGAGGATTTCAAAAGTGAGGATATTTTTCAAAAGTGAGGATATTTTTCAAAAAAGTGAGGATATTTTTCAAAAGTGAGGATATTTTTCAAAAGTGAGGATATTTTTCAAAAGTGAGGATATTTTTCAAAAGTGAGGATATTTTTCAAAAGTGAGGATATTTTTCAAAAGTGAGGATATTTTTCAAAAGTGAGGATATTTTTCAAAAGTGAGGATATTTTTCAAAAGTGAGGATATTTTTCAAAAGTGAGGATATTTTTCAAAAGTGAGGATATTTTTCAAAAGTGAGGATATTTTTCAAAAGGATATTTTTTTCAAAAGTGAGGATATTTTTCAAAGTGAGGATATTTTTCAAAAAAAGTGAGGATATTTTTCAAAAGTGAGGATATTTTTCAAAAGTGAGGATATTTTTCAAAAGTGATTATTTTTCAAAGTGAGGATATTTTTCAAAAGTGAGGATATTTTTCAAAAGTGAGGATATTTTTCAAAAAGTGAGGATATTTTTCAAAAGTGAGGATATTTTTCAAAAGTGAGGATATTTTTCAAAAGTGAGGATATTTTTCAAAAGTGAGGATATTTTTCAAAAAGTGAGGATATTTTTCAAAAGTGAGGATATTTTTCAAAAGTGAGGATATTTTTCAAAAGTGAGGATATTTTTCAAAAGTGAGGATATTTTTCAAAAGTGAGGATATTTTTCAAAAGTGAGGATATTTTTCAAAAGTGAGGATATTTTTCAAAAGTGAGGATATTTTTCAAAAGTGATTTTTCAAAAGTGATATTTTTCAAAAGTGAGGATATTTTTCAAAAGTGAGGATATTTTTCAAAAGTGAGGATATTTTTCAAAAGTGAGGATATTTTTCAAAAGTTGGAAAAGTGAGGATATTTTTCAAAAGTGAGGATATTTTTAAAAGTCAGGATATTTTTCATATTTTTAAAAGTCAGGATATTTTTCAA
>NW_026551779.1:0-549 GCF_027596085.1 Anoplopoma fimbria | reverse complement strand
AATTTTTTCTACAGCCCTCTCAGTGATTTGAGTGGAGCCAGTCGGTCCACACAGCGGGCTCCCAAACAGAGGGGGCTCCAGCAAAACAACACAGGGTTGTGTGGCAAAAAAGTTCAACCAGGCTGAACCTTTGCTGCAACACAAAGTGATGTCATCATTTTATTTAATGTGTATTTGGTATGGCCTAATTGAATATACATAGATAATTGCAATGCTTTGCAAACTATTCCCAAATACAATGTATAAAACATTCAAGAGTTTAACCATGTGGTACATTTTGTTGTCCAGATTTCTTCACATTTCCTCAAGGCGCTGCATTGCACTGCAAAGAAATACATGAACCCAGTCTTACATGTAGTAGAGGGCCTTTGGGAGCCTCTCAAACCAATACTGGTAGGAGCTCTACTTCTGCCTCCTTTGTACCAGTTCGTCCTGAGATACAAAGAAGAGGTGGAGTAAGGTGACCTTTTAACTTGCTGGATGGATTTTTTAAAACATGTGATCAAATAGATGTCAGTTACACCTCCATTAGATCTGATTACAATGTTT
>NW_026551778.1:0-1613 GCF_027596085.1 Anoplopoma fimbria | reverse complement strand
CTCTTTGTTTCATTGCAGCCATTTGCTAAAATCGAAAAAGTTCATTTTTTTTCGCATTAATGTACACTCAGCAACCCATCTTGACAGAAAAAAACAGAAATGTAGAAATTTTTGCAAATTTATTAAAAAAGAAAAACTGAAATATCACATGGTCATAAGTATTCAGACCCTTTGCTCAGTATTGAGTAGAAGCACCCTTTTGAGCTAGTACAGCCATGAGTCTTCTTGGGAATGATGCAACAAGTTTCTCACACCTGGATTTGGGGATCCTCTGCCATTCTTCCTTGCAGATCCTCTCCAGTTCTGTCAGGTTGGATGGTGAACGTTGGTGGACAGCCATTTTCAGGTCTCTCCAGAGATGCTCAATTGGGTTTAGGTCAGGGCTCTGGCTGGGCCAGTCAAGAATGGTCACAGACTTGTTCCGAAGCCACTCCTTTGTTATTTTAGCTGTGTGCTTCGGGTCATTGTCTTGTTGGAAGGTGAACCTTCGGCCCAGTCTGAGGTCCTGAGCACTCTGGAGGAGGTTTTCTTCCAGGATATCTCTGTACTTGGCCGCATTCATCTTTCCTTCAATTGCAACCAGTCGTCCTGTCCCTGCAGCTGAAAAACACCCCCATAGCATGATGCTGCCACCACCATGTTTCACTGTTGGGATTGTATTGGGCAGGTGATGAGCAGTGCCTGGTTTTCTCCACACATACCGCTTAGAATTAACGCCAAAAGTTCAATCTTGGTCTCATCAGACCAGAGAATCTTATTTCTCATAGTTTGGGAGTCCTCCATGTGTTTTTTGGCAAACTCTATGCGGGCTTTCATATGTCTTGCACTGAGGAGAGGCTTCCGTCGGGCCACTCTGCCATAAAGCCCCGACTGGTGGAGGGCTGCAGTGATAGTTGACTTTGTGGAACTTTCTCCCATCTCCCTACTGCATCTCTGGAGCTCAGCCACAGTGATCTTTGGGTTCTTCTTTACCTCTCTCACCAGGCTCTTCTCCCACGATTGCTCAGTTTGGCTGGACGGCCAGGTCTAGGAAGAGTTCTGGTCATCCCATACTTCTTCCATTTAAGGATTATGGAGGCCACTGTGCTCTTAGGAACCTTGAGTGCTGCAGAAATTCTTTTGTAACCTTGGCCAGATCTGTGCCTTGCCACAATTCTGTCTCTGAGCTCCTTGGGCAGTTCCTTCGACCTCATGATTCTCATTTGTTCTGACATGCACTGTGAGCTGTAAGGTCTTATATAGACAGGTGTGTGCCTTTCCTAATCAAGTCCAATCAGTTTAATTAAACACAGCTGGACTCCAATGAAGGAGTAGAACCATCTCAAGGAGGATCAGAAGAAATGGACAGCATGTGAGTTAAATATGAGTGTCACAGCAAAGGGTCTGAATACTTATGACCATGTGATATTTCAGTTTTTCTTTTTTAATAAATTTGCAAAAATTTCTACATTTCTGTTTTTTTCTGTCAAGATGGGTTGCTGAGTGTACATTAATGCGAAAAAAAATGAACTTTTTCGATTTTAGCAAATGGCTGCAATGAAACAAAGAGTGAAAAATTTAAAGGGGTCTGAATACTTTCCGTACCCACTGTATATATATATATATATATATAT
>NW_026551777.1:0-1973 GCF_027596085.1 Anoplopoma fimbria | reverse complement strand
GAAAACACTAAAACTAGTGGTTGAAAATGATAAACAATGGATTTTTAGCATTATTAGAACCAATGGCCATTTCAATTCTCAGTACAACTCAAGTCTTTCAAAATACCGTCTCTTGTGCAAAAGAAATATTCCAGTCTTCACTCACTTTGATTTACTGAAAACCCTGCTGGCCTGTGTGCTCCCTTCTGTCACGTGACCACAACATCAGTGTCAACAAACAGAACCATGAATGACTCTACATCTCTTTCTTTTCATATGAAGAGGAAGCATTACCTTGTCTTTTAACAATAAAACCAATTACTACCATTTTAGTAACTACTATCAGTGGCCTGGAGTTTGGTCGCTTATTTGTTTGAAGGAAGCTTTTCTCAAATCAGTCAAAGTTAAAGTTTAAAAAAATATATCTTTCTTCCACTTTAAGATAAAGAAGTGTAAGTCTACATGATGTGCCACCAGATAATATCAACACTTATATTTCATTTTCTTAAAATGTAACCTGTGGGTTGTGGAACTTATGGAACTTTTGTAATACATACATTTTTACATATTAAAAACCATTCTGTGTTTGAGTTAATTTCCAAATGTCTTGTACTATGTCAGATTTAATAATCAAAAAACTGTTTAAATATCTAAAAACATTCTGTGTTTGAGTTAATTTCCAAATGTCTTGTACTATGTCAGATTTAAAAAAGTCAAAAAACTCTTTAAATTCTAAGCCTATCTGTAAACACATCACTAAACTTTATGTACATCGTCATGTTAGCAGAAGGATTGACAGTTTACATCCTCAGTGTGCAAAAGCTCCATTTTATAATTGAATACTTTTTTTATTTAATGTTGTACAGTCAACTTCTGAACACAGCTGCAACATTTTTCAATGTGAAAATTAAATAAGATTATCATTTTTTTTTTAATATAATTTCTCGACTTCAAAAAAGAGCTTTGTTTTTTTTTCAAGAAGTGAAACAAACAATTTACAAAACATGCAATGAAGTTCTCGGCCCATAAAACAGAACATTACTCAGGCTATGTTCAGTTAACATGAACTGAGTAGAACTGAACTGACCAAACTGACCCAACAACTGAACCCAGAGGGACACCGGCCTAAAGGTTCATCAGACCATTTTTGAAACAAAGGGTTAACACTATCTCTTGCAAATCTACAAATAAAACAAAACTTTACAGTTACTGTATTATTATGTTGAGCAATTAACTTAAGCAAAAGGACCAACAAACTATTATAGCCCGAAGAAATAAACACTATCTATTGAGTTGAAAAACCAATCCCCCCATGATGTGGCTCGGACATGCAACATTCTGATTGGCCACTTCCTGATTTTAAGTTTCAGTTCTATTCAAGTATCCCAGTTAGTAATGATTGGCCACTTCCTGATTTTAAGTTTCAGTTCTATTCAAGTATCCCAGTTAATGATTGGCCACTTCCTGATTTTAAGTTTCAGTTCTATTCAAGTATCCTATAAGGCGCACCGGACTATAAGGCGCATTAAGCGAAACAAAACAGTCAGTCAGTCAAACTTCCTCCACTTCCGTACCATTGATTCATTAATGTTGAATTCTCTCGGCAGCTGCTCTATTCCCATGTTCTCCTGCGTGACTGATAGCCTTGAGTTTGAAGTCTGCGTCGTAAGCGTGGCTCTTGACAGGTGCCATGTTGGGTCCTTATACACACACTGTAATATTATGGTGAAGCACAGTATGTATTACTCCGCGACGCTCCTGACTACGGTGGCCGTGATGCTGCTCAGTGCGGCTTTGTAGTTTACCAAAGTCGTACTAAAACATTTTGACAGAGCGCCGTTTACCACACAAAATCGCTTCGAGGTCAGTAAGCACAACCAGAATTAATCCATATATAAGGCGCTCCGGATTATAAGGCGCACTGTCGTTTTTTGAGAAAATTAAAGGCTTTTAAGTGCGCCTTATAGTGCGGAAAATACGGTAAGCCAGCATGC
>NW_026551776.1:0-4131 GCF_027596085.1 Anoplopoma fimbria | reverse complement strand
CAACTTCTGAACACATAATTTTTCAATTTATATAATAATTTCTCGAATTCAAAAAAGAGCTTTGTTTTTTTTTCAAGAAGTGAAACAAACAATTTACAAAACATGCAATGAAGTTCTCGGCCCATAAAACAGAACATTACTCAGGCTATGTTCAGTTAACATGAACTGAGTAGAACTGAACTGACCAAACTGACCCAACAACTGAACCCAGAGGGACACCGGCCTAAAGGTTCATCAGACCATTTTTGAAACAAAGGGTTAACACTATCTCTTTCAAATCTACAAATAAAACAAAACTTTACAGTTACTGTATTATTATGTTCAGCAATTAACTTAAGCAAAAGCACCAACAAACTATTATAGTCTAAAGAAATAAACACTATCTATTGAGTTGAAAAACCAATCCCCCCCATGATGTGGCTCGGACATGTTACATTCTGATTGGCCACTTCCTGATTTTAAGATGTCTGTTTAGGGGCTGCATCTTTTTCTAAGGTCTTCAAAGATGTCCCTCCAGCAGCAGCAACCAGTGAGAACCCCCTCCTCAGCACTGGTAACTCAACTAAAATGACTGATGTTGAACAAAAATATGACTGTTTAGAAGTTAACTTCATGTGTGCTCTAAGAATGGACACTAATGTATTGCCATCAATACATAGACTGTTAAGTAATGTGAGGTTTGAAACAAAACCTGTGTGTGATATTTGTCTGTTTGCTGATGGATGTGCATGCTGTCAAAAAAATTGACAAACTCAATGAGGAGAAAAGGAACTATAGAAAACTAAGGTATGTACAGGAGGGTTAGACATCTAAAAGTGCAGCCATCACACCACCATCGGTCTTTTTCACAGCAGACATTTTGACTTGTCATGTAGGAAAAGTACATGTGTTACTAATAACATTAAATGTGTTTCAGTTCTATTCAAGTATCCCAGTAAGTAATGACCGTGTGCCAGCATTCACAATACCAGGACCCGAAGCAGCTAAATGGAATTCAGCCATCATTCATGTTTTTGTCTCCACCTGTGTTTTTCCTACTGTGACATTTCAAAATGTCTTCTGTGAAAAAGCTACATTTGCATTTGTAATTAAAACACTTTAACACATGTTCATATAGTGACACTAAAGTTTATTGTGATAATACACTGCAGTATCAGATATTTAGCAAAATAAGTGGACGAGGCAGTCACATCACTGACGTCCATGCACATTAACTACAGCATGACCAAAAATCTGAATTTTACAACTATGGTTGTTGGAGCAGGACTCCTCAGAACCTGCAGCACAATCCACAGACCCCGGGTCTGCAGCAGCCGCAGCAAAACTTGCACTTAATGCCACGCTTCTCTCTGTTGTTGTACGGCATCTGTGTGAGAAATAAAAGACATGAGCAGTGTGTTCATCTCCAGCATCATCACTCACTGTGTTTATTCTCTCTCCTTCAGAGAGCATCAGGCCACTTTGTAGGGAAAACACATCCACTTCCTCTTAAATGAGCTCGTTGTGTTCGGCCACATTCATTCAGTCAAGTGAACATACCTGCCATGAGTCCACTGATGTCTCCTCATATTCAGCCACTGGGTTGTCAATGCTCATTGGCTCCTCCAGCTCCTGCACCTGTTGGTGAATCGTGCACATTTACAATAGGGGCCACATTTTAGGACCTGGACAACATTTATAGATAATAAGTGAATTAAATGAGTACAAGTCAAGTTCTTACCTCAGTGACTGGGACAGCAGAGCTCTGCTGAATACAAATAAAGGTGAGCACGATGGCTACTGCAACAGCAACACTGAAAGTCTTCATCTTAGCACGGTCAGACTGGTTTAAGGTTTCAAATCAAGTAGATTTCTTCAGATCTTTTGGTGACTCTTGTCAGCTCTTCTGAGTTCTGCTGTCTGATGGCTGAATGTGTAAAATGATCTGGTATTTATACTCACTTGGACCACTGTTGCCTCATCACTATCAGCACTTGCCACACTCCCTTCCCAGCATCCCTACATGATCCTGCATGTAAAAAATTCCTGAAAACTGGAAAATTATCTATGTTTGTTTGTCTGCCAAAATGATAAATCAATGGATTTTTAGCATTATTTCTGTCCAATGGCCATTTCAATTCTCAGTACAACTCAAGTCTTTCAAAATACCGTCTCTTGTGCAATAAGAAATATTCCAGTCTTCACTCACTTTGATTTACTGAAAACCCTGCTGGCCTGTGTGCTTTTTTTGTGTCACGTGACCACAATATCAGTGTCAACAAACAGAACCATGAATGACTCTACATATCTTTCTTTTCATATGAAGAGGAAGCATTACCTTGTCTTTTAAAAATAATACCAATTACTACCATTTTAGTAACTACTACCAGTGGCCTGGAGTTTGGTCGCTTATTTGTTTGAAGGAAGCTTTTCTCAAATCAGTCAAAGTTAAAGTTTAAAAAACCCTATGGCTTTCTTTTTTGTCCACTTTAAGATAAAGAACCATGTAATGTCTACATGATGTGCCACCAGATAATATCAACACTTATATTTCAATTTTCTTAAAATGTAACCTGTGGGTTGTGGAACTTATGGAAGCTTTTGTAAATCAGTAAAGTAGTTAAAGTTGAATACCTATGTTGAATACACTTATTGTAAGTCTACATTTGTGCCACAAGATAATATCAACAGTCTGCTAAATGATTTTCTTAAAATGTAATAATGTAATGTGGAATTTTGTAATACATTTTTATATATTAAAAACATTCTGTGTTTGAGTTAATTTCCAAATGTCTTGTACTATGTCAGATTTAAAAATCAAAAAACTGTTTAAATATCTAAGCCTATCTGTAAAGCCTCACTACCCAAAGGAAAAGTTCACTCTTCTCTTGTTCTAGTTACCACAAACACATCACTAAACTTTATGTACATCGTCATGTTAGCAGAATGATTGACAGTTTACATCCTCAGTGTGCAAAAGCTCCATTTTTATAATTGAATACATTTTTTATTTAATGTTGTACAGTCAACTTCTGAACACAGCTGCAACATTTTTCAATGTAAAATTAAATAAGATTATTGTTTTTTTTTAATATAATTTCTCGAATTCAAAAAAGAGCTTTGTTTTTTTTTCCAGAAGTGAAACAAACAATTTACAAAACATGCAATGAAGTTCTCGGCCCATAAAACAGAACATTACTCAGGCTATGTTCAGTTAACATGAACTGAGTAGAACTGAACTGACCAAACTGACCCAACAACTGAACCCAGAGGGACACCGGCCTAAAGGTTCATCAGACCATTTTTGAAACAAAGGGTTAACACTATCTCTTGCAAATCTACAAATAAAACAAAACTTGACAGTTACTGTATTATTATGTTGAGCAATTAACTTAAGCAAAAGGACCAACAAACTATTATAGCCCGAAGAAATAAACACTATCTATTGAGTTGAAAAACCAATCCCCCCCATGATGTGGCTCGGACATGCAACATTCTGATT
Source organism: Anoplopoma fimbria (assembly GCF_027596085.1). Taxonomy (NCBI): domain Eukaryota; kingdom Metazoa; phylum Chordata; class Actinopteri; order Perciformes; family Anoplopomatidae; genus Anoplopoma; species Anoplopoma fimbria. The sequence continues at coordinate 650 of NW_026551776.1, read as the reverse complement.
GGCCACTTCCTGATTTTAAGTTTCAGTTCTATTCAAGTATCCCAGTGAGTAATGATTGGCCACTTCCTGATTTTAAGTTCCAGTTCTATTCAAGTATCCCAGTTAGTAATGATTGGCCACTTCCTGATTTTAAGTTCCAGTTCTATTCAAGTATAGCGAAACAAAACAGTCAGTCAGTCAAACTTCCTCCACTTCCGTACCATTGATTCATTAATGTTGAATTCTCTCGCAGCTGCTCTATTCCCATGTTCTCCTGCGTGACTGACAGCCTTGAGTTTGAAGTCCGCGTCGTAAGCGTGTCTCTTGACAGGTGCCATGTTGGGTCCTTATACACACACACTGTAATATTATGGTGAAGCACAGTATGTATTACTCTGCGACGCTCCTGACTACGGTCGCCGTAATGCTGCTGCGGTGCGGCTTTGTAGTTTACCAAAGTCGTACTAAAACATTTTGACAGAGCGCCGTTTACCACACAAAATCGCTTCGAGGTCAGTAAGCACAACCAGAATTAATCCATATATAAGGCGCTCCGGATTATAAGGCGCACTGTCGTTTTTGAGAAAATTAAAGGCTTTTAAGTGCGCCTTATAGTGCGGAAAATACGGTAAGCCAGCATGCACAATACCAGGACCCTGAAAGTGAAGCTA
>NW_026551775.1:0-522 GCF_027596085.1 Anoplopoma fimbria | reverse complement strand
AAACACATTTCTACATTAGTTATCAACTCTCTGTTTAAATATCTAAGCCTATCTGTAAAGCCTTGTTACCCAATGAAAACTTCACTCTAAAGTTTTTTTGCCAACATTAAATCAACCATTTTGTCTTACTTTCTGTATTCCTTTCTTAGAAGTACAGCTAAACCATAAAGCACACTTATACATTCTTGGTAAAAACACAAAGAGAATAAAGAAATAAGAATAAATCATGATGTATGATGCGTGTACTTCCACTGAAGCTTCTGCTCCAATACAGAAACAGACGAAACATACACAGACCTTATGTGGAGCGACAAAAAAACCTGTCCTCTTTCTTTGCAATTGATGAATGACACCCGAAAATTACCCAAACTTTGAATAAAACCTGGATTAAACATGAAAATGATATCACATTTGAATAAAGTTTTCTCATCATTTGAACACTTCAGGTTTACATGACACGTCAGTATGAAAACAAAAAAACCAGCCAGGTCATGATAATACATGAATCAATAATGAGGGACA
>NW_026551774.1:0-1010 GCF_027596085.1 Anoplopoma fimbria | reverse complement strand
TCTCTTGTTCTAGTTACCACAAACACATCACTAAACTTTATGTACATCGTCATGTTAGCAGAAGGATTGACAGTTTACGTCCTCAGTGTCCAAAACCCCATTTTATAATTTAATACATTTTTATTTAAATGTTGTACAGTCACCTTCTGAACACAGCTGCAACAATTTTTCAATGTAAAAATTAAACAAGATTATCATTTTTTTTATAATTTCTTGACTTCAAAAAAGAGCTTTGTTTTTTTTTCAAGAAGTGAAACAAACAATTTACAAAACATGCAATGAAGTTCTCGGCCCATAAAACAGAACCTAAGTCAGGCTATGTTCAGTTAACATGAACTGAGTAGAACTGAACTGACCAAACTGACCCAACAACTGAACCCAGAGGGACACCGGCCTAAAGGTTCATCAGACCATTTTTGAAACAAAGGGTTAACACTATCTCTTTCAAATCTACAAATAAAACAAAACTTTACAGTTACTGTATTATTATGTTCAGCAATTAACTAAAGCAAAAGCACCAACAAACTATCATAGTCTAAAGAAATACATAAGATATCTCTTAAGTGGCAATCCCCATTTTATAATTTAATACATTTTTATTTAAATGTTGTACAGTCACCTTCTGAACACAGCTGCAATAATTTTTCAATGTAAAAATTAAACAAGATTATAATTTTTTTTAGAATTTCTTGACTTCAAAAAAGAGCTTTGTTTTTTTTTCATGAAGTGAAACAAACAATTTACAAAACATGCAATGAAGTTCTCGGCCCATGCTGATGGATGTGCATGCTGTCAAAAAAATTGACAAACTCAATGAGGAGAAAAGGAACTATAGAAAACTAAGGTATGTACAGGAGGGTTAGACATCTAAAAGTGCAGCCATCAGACCACCATCGGTCTTTTTCACAGCAGACATTTTGACTTGTCATGTAGGAAAAGTACATGTGTTACTAATAACATTAAAGGTGTTTCAGTTCTATTCAAGTATCCCAGTAAGTAATGACCGTGTG
>NW_026551773.1:0-503 GCF_027596085.1 Anoplopoma fimbria | reverse complement strand
ACACATTTCTACAATTTTAGTAACTACTATCAGTGTCCTGGAGTTGTTGGTCTGGTCGCTTATTTGTTTTAGGGAAGTTTTTCTCAAATCAGTCAAAGCAGCTGAAGTTAAAAACCAAGCTTGCTTCCACATGAAGATAAAGAAATGTAAGTCTACATTATGTGCCACAAGATAATATCAACAGTGACTGTATATTTCATTTTCTTAAAATGTAACCTGTGGAATTTGTGGAACTTTTATGATACATACATCTTTACATATTCTAAACGTTCTGTATTTGAGTTCATTTCCAAATGTCTCAGATTAAGTCAGATTTAGTAATCAACTCTCTGTTTAAATATCTAAGCCTATCTGTAAAGCCTTGTTACCCAATGAAAACTTCACTCTTCTCTTGTTTTAGTTCCAACAAACACGTCACTAAACTTTCTGTACTTCTTCATGTTAGCAGAAGGATTGACAGTTTAAGTCTTCAGTGGGCAAAATCCCCTTTTATTAAATTGAAA
>NW_026551772.1:0-976 GCF_027596085.1 Anoplopoma fimbria | reverse complement strand
TCAAAATGTCTTCTGTGAAAAAGCTACATTTGCATTTGTAATTAAAACACTTTAACACATGTTCATATAGTGACACTAAAGTTTATTGTGATAATACACTGCAGTATCAGATATTTAGCAAAATAAGTGGACGAGGCAGTCACATCACTGACGTCCATGCACATTAACTACAGCATGACCAAAAATCTGAATTTTACAACTATGGTTGTTGGAGCAGGACTCCTCAGAACCTGCAGCACAATCCACAGACCCCGGGTCTGCAGCAGCCGCAGCAAAACTTGCACTTAATGCCACGCTTCTCTCTGTTGTTGTACGGCATCTGTGTGAGAAATAAAAGACATGAGCAGTGTGTTCATCTCCAGCATCATCACTCACTGTGTTTATTCTCTCTCCTTCAGAGAGCATCAGGCCACTTTGTAGGGAAAACACATCCACTTCCTCTTAAATGAGCTCGTTGTGTTCGGCCACATTCATTCAGTCAAGTGAACATACCTGCCATGAGTCCACTGATGTCTCCTCATGTTCAGCCACTGGGTTGTCAATGCTCATTGGCTCCTCCAGCTCCTGCACCTGTTGGTGAATCGTGCACATTTACAATAGGGGCCACATTTTAGGACCTGGACAAACATTTATAGATAATAAGTGAATTAAATGAGTACAAGTCAAGTTCTTACCACAGTGACTGGGACAGCAGAGCTCTGCTGAATACAAATAAAGGTGAGCACGATGGCTACTGCAACAGCAACACTGAAAGTCTTCATCTTAGCACGGTCAGACTGGTTTAAGGTTTCAAATCAAGTAGATTTCTTCAGATCTTTTGGTGACTCTTGTCAGCTCTTCTGAGTTCTGCTGTCTGATGGCTGAATGTGTAAAATGTTCTGGTATTTATACTCACTTGGACCACTGTTGCCTCATCACTATCAGCACTTGCCACACTCCCTTCCCAGCATCCCTACATGATCCTGCATGTGGGAAA
>NW_026551771.1:0-1047 GCF_027596085.1 Anoplopoma fimbria | reverse complement strand
CTTACCTTTTGTCTCATTTGCTTATAAGTACAGCTCAAACATACTGCATACTTATTCATTATTGATTAAAAACAAAATGCTACAAAGTGCATGGAAAGAAATCGACAAAGAATATATCATGATGTATGAATGGGTAGGACTTCCACTCCACTGAAGAGACAGAAGAAACATACACAGATCTGTGTGGAGCAACGTTGTTCCTTCTTTCTTCTGCAATTTAATGGCGCCTGACAGTGACCCAAACTTTGAATTAAACCTATAACAAACTATGAAATGCAATTGCAATTAAATTAAAATATCATCATTAAACCCTTTAGGATTACACCTGTCAGTATGAAAACAAAAAAAATGCTAGGTGATGAATATCCATAAAACTATAATGGTGGACATGGAATAAAAAAATGAAAAACAGTTGACAATGATAAACTAGTGAATTGTTTGCATTAATAAAACCAATGGCCATTTAAATCCTTAGTACAACTCAAGTCTTTCAAAATACCGACTGTTGTGCAAAAAGCAATATTCCAGTCTTCACTCACTTTGATTTACTGAAAACCCTGCTGGCCTGTGTGCTTTTTTTGTGTCACGTGACCACAATATCAGTGTCAACAAACAGAACCATGAATGGCTCTACATCTGTTTCTTTTCATATGAAGAGGAAGCATCCCTTTGTCTTTTAACAATAAAACACATTTCTACAATTTTAGTAACTACTATCAGTGTCCTGGAGTTGTTGGTCTGGTCGCTTATTTGTTTTAGGGCGGTTTTTCTCAAATCAGTCAAAGCAGCTGAAGTTAAAAACCAAGCTTGCTTCCACATGAAGATAAAGAAATGTAAGTCTACATTATGTGCCACAAGATAATATCAACAGTGACTGTATATTTCATTTTCTTAAAATGTAACCTGTGGAATTTGTGGAACTTTTATGATACATACATCTTTACATATTCTAAACGTTCTGTATTTGAGTTCATTTCCAAATGTCTCAGATTAAGTCAGATTTAGTTATCAACTCTCTGTTTAAATATCTAAGCCTATCTGTAAAGC
>NW_026551770.1:0-533 GCF_027596085.1 Anoplopoma fimbria | reverse complement strand
CTTGTTACCCAATGAAAACTTCACTCTTCTCTTGTTTTAGTTCCAACAAACACGTCACTAAACTTTCTGTACTTCTTCATGTTAGCAGAAGGATTGACAGTTTAAGTCTTCAGTGGGCAAAATCCCCTTTTATTAAATTGAAAAAATGTGTCGTTTGAATGATGACCAGCCACCTTCTAAACACAGCCGCAATATTTTTTCATTGCTTTTAGAATGGACGCTAATGTATTGCCATCAATACTTAGACTGTTAAGTAATGTGAGGTTTGAAACAAAAGCTGTGTGTGATATTTGTGTTTGCTGATAGATGTGCATCAGCAGCCATCACACCACCATCTGCCTTTTTCACAGCAGACATTTTGACTTGTCATGTAGGAAAAGGACATGAGTTACTAATAACATTAAAGGTGTTTCAGTTCTATTCAAGTATCCCAGTAAGTAATGACCGTGTGCCAGCATTCACAATACCAGGACCCGAAGCAGCTAAATGGAATTCAGCCATCATTCATGTTCTTGTCTCCACCTGTGTTTTTC
>NW_026551769.1:0-3476 GCF_027596085.1 Anoplopoma fimbria | reverse complement strand
TTGATATACAAAGTTGTGACTTTTTTTCTACTTTTTTCGACATACTATACTATGACCTTTTTTCGACATACTATACTATGACTTTTTTTCTACCTTTTTCGACATACTATACTATGACTTTTTTTTCTACTTTTTCGACATACTATACTATGACTTTTTTGGACATACTATACTATGACTGTTTTTCTACTTTTTCAACATACAATACAATGACTTTTTTAGACATACTATACTATGACTGTTTTTTGACATTTTTCGACATACTATACTATGACTTTTTTTCCAACTTTTTTCGACATACTATACTATGACTGTTTTTCGACATACTATACAATGACTTTTTTCGACATACTATACTATGACTTTCTTTTGACTTTGTTCGACATACTATACTATGACTTTTTTCGACATACTATACTATGACTATTTTTCGACTTTGTTCGACATACTATACTAGGACTTTTTTTTGACATAATAAGCTGTGACTTTCTACTTTTTTCAAGGTACTATACAATGACTTTTTTCGACATACTATACTATGACTTTCCTTCAACTTTTTTCGACAAACTATACTATGACTTTTTTTCGACATACTATACTATGACTGTTTTCGACTTTGTTCGACATACTATACTATGACTTTTTTTGGACATACTAAACTATGACTTTTTTGGACATACTATACTATGACTGTTTTCGACTTTGTTCGACATACTATACTATGACTGTTTTTCGATATACTATACTATGACTGTTTTTCGATATACTATACTATGACTTTTTTGGACATACTATACTATGACTGTTTTTCTACTTTTTTCAACATACAATACAATGACTTTTTTCGACATACTATACTATGACTTTCTTTCGACTTTGTTCGACATACTATACTATGACTTTTTTTCGACATACTATACTATGACTTTTTTTTGACATTTTTTCGACATACTATACTATGACTTTCTTTCCAACTTTTTTCGACATACTATACTATGACCTTTTTTCGACATACTATACAATGACTTTTTTCGACATACTATACTATGACTTTCTTTCGACTTTGTTCGACATACTATACTATGACTTTTTTCGACATACTATACTATGACTGTTTTTCGACTTTGTTCGACATACTATACTATGACTTTTTTTCGACATACGATACTATGACTGTTTTTCGACTTTGTTCGACATAATATACTATGACTTTTTTTTCGACATACTATACTAAGAATGTTTTTCGACATTTTTCGACATACTATACTATTACTTTTTTTCAAAACTTTTTTCGACATACTATACTATGACTTTTTTTCTACCTTTTTCGACATACTATACTATGACTTTTTTTCGACATACTATACTATGACTTTTTTGGACATACTATACTATGACATACTAAGCTGTGACTTTTTTACTACTTTTTTTGACATACTATACGATGACGTTTTCCGACATACTATACTATGACTGTTTTTCGACTTTTTTCGACATACTATACTATGACTGTTTTTTTGATATACAAAGTTGTGACTTTTTTTCTACTTTTTTCGACATACTATACTATGACTTTTTTTCGACATACTATACTATGACTTTTTTCTACCTTTTCGACATACTATACTATGACTGTTTTTCGACTTTTTTCGACATACTATACTATGATTGTTTTCGACTTTGTTCGACATACTATACTATGACTTTTTTCGACATACGATACTATGACTGTTTTTCGACTTTGTTCGACATACTATACTATGATTGTTTTCGACTTTGTTCGACAAACTATACTATGACTTTTTTTCGACATACTATACTATGACTGTTTTCGACTTTGTTCGACATACTATACTATGACTTTTTTTCGACATACTATACTATGACTTTCTTTTAGTATCAAAAAAGTCATAGTATACATACTATACTATACTATGACTTTTTTTTTTGGACATACTATACTTTGACTGTTTTTCGACTTTGTTCGACATACTATACTATGACTTTTTTTGGACATACTATACTATGACTTTTTTTGGACATACTAAACTATGACTTTTTTTCGACATACTATACTATGACTGTTTTTCGACTTTTTTGGACATACTATACTATGACTGTTTTTCGACTTTGTTCGACATACTATACTATGATTTTTTTTTGTTCGACATACTATACTATGACTTTCTTTTAGTATCAAAAAAGTCATAGTATACATACTATTTTTTTTCGACTATACTATGACTTTTTTGGACATACTATACTTTGACTGTTTTTCGACTTTTGTTCGACATACTATACTATGACTTTTTTAGAGCTTTTTGGACATACTATACTATGACTGTTTTTAGACTTTGTTCAACATACTATACTATGACTTTTTTTCGACATACTATACTATGACTGTTTTTCGACTTTTTTGGACATACTATACTATGACTGTTTTCGACTTTGTTCGACATACTATACTATGACTGTTTTTCGACATACTATACTATGACTTTTCTTTCGACATACTATACTAAGACTGTTTTTCTACTTTTTTCAACATACTATACTATGACTTTTTTTTTCAGTTTTTTCGACATACTATACTATGACTTTTTTTACTATACTATGACTTTTTTCGACATTGTACTATACTATGACTTTTTTCGACATACTATACTATGACTGTTTTTTGACTGTTTTTCGATTTTTCGACATACTATACTATGACTTTTTTCGATTTTTTGGACATACTATTTTTTTCGACATACTATACTATGACTGTTTTTTATTTTTCAACATACTATACTATGACTTTTTTTCGACATACTATACTATGACTTTTTTCTTTTTCGACTTTGTTTTTTCGACATACTATACTATACTTTTTTTCGACTTTGTTCGACTTTTTTTTTTGACATACTATACTATGACTGTTTTTTACTTTCACTTTGTTTTTCGACATACTATACTAGGACTTTTTTTTCTACTTTTTCAACATACTATACTTTGACTTTTTTTCTACTTTGTTCACATACTATACTATGACTTTTTTTGGACATACTATACTATGACTGTTTTTTCGACTTTTTCGACATACTATACTATGATTGTTTTCGACTTTGTTGGACATACTATACTATGACTTTTTTCGACATACGATACTATGACTGTTTTTCGACTTTGTTCGACATACTATACTATGACTTTTTTTTCGACATACTATACTAAGACTGTTTATTCAACATTTTTCTAATACTATACTATGACATACTATACTATACTATGACTTTTTTTTGGACATACTATACTTTGACTGTTTTCGACTTTGTTCGACATACTATACTATGACTTTTTTTGGACATACTATACTATGACTTTTTTTGACATACTAAACTATGACTTTTTGGACATACTATACTATGACTGTTTTTCGACTTTTTGGACATACTATACGCTATGACTGTTTTCGACTTTGTTCGACATAC
>NW_026551768.1:0-2266 GCF_027596085.1 Anoplopoma fimbria | reverse complement strand
TTAGATAATGGTCCGATAAAAGAGAGTTCTGTTGAGAGACAATTACATTTTCTATTTCAATACCATATACCAGAACAAGGTCGAGGGTATGGACTCCTTAATGTCATTCTTCACCACCAAAATAGAAAAGATTCACCAGCAACTGACCCCTAACATCACCCACATTCCGTCTTTTTCCACTTTTTCCGCCCCTGTCTCCCGTCTACTCTCAAGTTTCACACTTCCCTCTGCTGAGAAATCTCTGTCCTCATCCGGAAATCAAACCATCCACCTGCCAGCTGGACCTATCCCTACTGTTTTAGTTAAAGGCTGCCTACCATCTCTTTCCCCCCTAATAACGTCCATCATACACTCCTCCCTCAGCTCCGGCCTCGTCCCATCATCCTTCAAAACAGCTGCAATAACCCCCATACTCAAGACACCTGGTGCTGACCCCAATAACCTCAACAACTTCCGTCCTATCTCAAATCTCCCTTTCATATCAAAAATTCTGGAAAAAACAATAGCATCTCAGGTTCAAGCTCACTTATCCTTCAATAATCTTTACGAACAATTTCAATCTGGTTTCCGCCCCCTCCACAGCACAGAGACAGCCCTGGTAAAAATCACCAATGACCTTCTCATGGCAGCAGACTCCGGACACCTCACTATTCTCATCCTCCTTGATCTGAGTGCGGCCTTGACACCATTTCACACAACATCCTCCTTGACAGACTGGCCTCCATTGGTATCACTGACACACCCCTGCACTGGTTTAAATCATATCTTTCCGGCCGTACTCAGTTCATCCAACTCAAAACTTTCAAATCCCAGTCACTTCCAGTCACTACCGGTGTTCCCCAGGGTTCTGTTCTAGGCCCCTCCTGTTCATCATTTATCTACTTCCACTTGGCCATATTTTCCGTAAATTTAACATTCATTTTCACTGCTATGCGGATGACACCCAGCTCTACATATCCACCAAGCCCACTTCTACCCTTCCTCCCACCTCCCTCTCCGATTGCCTACAAAAATAAAATCCTGGTTCACCTGCAACTTTCTCAAACTCAACAGCAATAAAACAGAAGTCCTCCTCATCGGCACCAAATCAACCCTCAAAAAACCTGACAGCTTTTCCATCACTATAGACAACACCTCAGTCTCCCCCCTCCCCTCAGGTTAAGAGTCTGGGTGTCATCCCGACAGCACACTATCATTTCAAGCACACATCAATAACATCACCAGGTCTGCCTACTACCATCTACGCAATATCAACCGCCTCCGCCCATCCCTCACACCCCATAGCACAGTGGTCCAGAACTCTGCCGCCCGCATCATCACCAGAACCCCTCCATTAATCACATCACCCCTGTCCTTCAGCAGCTTCACTGGCTCCCGGTCAAAACCCGCATCCACTTCAAGATTCTGCTCCTCACCTTCAAGGCCCTCCACAACCTCGCCCCTCCATACATCTGTGAACTCCTACACACCAACACACCCACCCGCACTCTCCGGTCCTCCTCTTCCATTCAATTCACTGTGCCTCCCGCACGCCTGGTTACCATGGGGTCCAGAGCCTTCAGCAGATCTGCCCCCACCTCTGGAACACCCTCCCACCTGACATCCGTAATTCCGACACTCTTTCCACTTTTAAGTCTCGTCTCAAAACACATCTTTTTAAACTGACATATTCCATCTAACCCATCTCACCCCACTTATGTAAATTGTTCAATGTATCTTGTTCTTGTGTTTTTTATGATTGTTGATTATGTTTTCTGTTTTTAAACTGCCCTGTAAGGTGACCTTGGGTGCTTTGAAAGGCGCCCTCAAATAAAATGAATTATTATTATTGAAGTGGCAGTGGGGCAGACTTGCACAGTCTCTATAGGGTTTGGGTGGGTAAATGGGTGGGTAACTGCTCCAAAGGAAAGCGCAGAGAAGTGTGAAAGACTGCGACTTCTTCTGCTTCCTGGTCTGAACTCTGGGTCATGGATTAGGTCCACTAATGAACTGGGTCAGATTTCTAGAGATGAGATCCGCTCCATCCAAAGTAGGATGAATGCCGTCTCTCCTAATCAGACCAGGTTTTCCCCAGAAAGTATGCCAATTGTCTACGAAGCCCACATTGTTTGCAGGACACCACCTCGACAGCCAGCGCGGAATGATGACATGCGGCTATACATCTCATCATTGACCAGATTAGGGAGAGGGCCAGAGAATACTACGGAGTCCGACATTGTCTTTGCGTACGAACACACCGATTCCACGTTCAATTTAGTGACCTCCG
>NW_026551767.1:0-1526 GCF_027596085.1 Anoplopoma fimbria | reverse complement strand
AGCATTTTCTCTCTGAACAGAGCAGGAAACAATAGGGGTTCTTTAATGGGGTCCTTCGAGGGGCGCTCGGACAGCAGAGGAGAAGGATGGCTCCTGCACCTCTGGGCCCAAGGGTGGTAGATTGAGGGCAGCCTAAAAATGGAGCACACACAAACACAGAATAACATTAGTGACATTATTAAGAATGTGTGAGGAAAATATCAGCTTGGATTCAATCTGTTCCCTTATGATTCTTGGTTTCCATGGTCCTCCAGTTTTTAGTCATGCTAGCACAGACAAAACTGACTAACAGGTGGAACAGCTGTGTTGCAGCTGGAAAGATATAGAATTCCATTGGATTTTGGATTAATGCAGAAAATAAACTCTGCTGCATACATGCTTACATGCTTTGTTTAGTAAGATAATCCCCACAAAGAACACCACTTTTAAGATTTTTGAAGAGTTAATGCGATCTACAGAGCTAAAAAGCTGTGAAGCTAAAGGCGGACTAGTGTTAGACGTGATGACGTTTAGCCATTTGTTATCAACCGCTGTGTTCAAGACACAAAAAAGCTGTGTGGTATTTACTAATGTTTTTTCTTTTATGTTGCAGAAAGTTGAAATCTCTTTAGCTTGTGTTAACCACGGACATTTTTTGGGCATCTCACCAAAAACCCATTCAAGACACCCTTTGACAATCATTCTAAAATAAAAATGCTCAGCAGCACTCTGTTTGCCAAGACAGCCAAAGTTCAGCCTGCAAACAATCATTCTAAAATTTCCTTTTCCCCCCAGGCTAAAAGCTGAAATATTTTCAATACACACAGACATTTCTTTGCATCTTATCACGCCGTGCAAATTTGTGTCTACTGGTGTCTTTTCATTAACTTTTTATGCCGCCTCTAAAACTAATATATCATTCTGTTTGAACACACAACTTCCTCCATGATTGAACTTTCTTGTTTTCCCTCCAACTACATGAGGAATTCTCGGAACTAGAACAAAATGCCCTTTTTCTTGTTGTCTTTATCTTATCCAGTATGTTTAGTCTGGAAAATTCACACTTTAAAAGTGACCTGTGCAGGCCTGATTCTGGAATCTTTTGGATTTGCCCCAAAGTTTGGTGGATAACACTCCATTTTGGTTAAATGCCTAAAAATGTTGTAGAGTACTGAGATACATATTGTCGCTGCATGAAAATAAAATGTATTATCCAATATGTTTTTATATGATCGAATTTCATATGATCTAGTTCTCCGTTTAAATTAGATGAGATGAACATGACTAAAAGATGACAGTTGAGAGTGATATAACTGGAGTTATAAAGTTTCTCATACTAATTCAATTCAATCTGTGCTTATACACATGCTATTTCGCACTTGGTTTACTATTCCATCTGCCATGGAAGACGATATTAGTAGTCACTAGTAAAGCCATACTCACCTTGCTCGGGGAGAATCAGCAACATAGTTAAATACACGAGACACTCTTTGTAAAAAGGAATCCTGGGTTCCAAGTACGACTCTGTAGGAAGATGTAGTTCTGCA
>NW_026551766.1:0-13025 GCF_027596085.1 Anoplopoma fimbria | reverse complement strand
ACGATATATCGATATAATTTCAAGGGGATACAAGATTTGACAATATCGTTTATATCGATATATGCGTTAAAATGGTCAGTTTCGCCTCAAGCGTCTGTGTTTGCCTTGGGAGACTGTGAGCGCGACCGCGACCCCTCCCACTCTGTCGTTCCGAACGTGCCGTGTGCAAAGACGCGTCTTTCCCGCCCCCGCCACCCCTCACAACAAATCAAGCATGGAGGATCCCGATAAAAAACACGAGACGGCGGAGCACTGAGCCTCCTGGCAAAAAAGTACCTTTGCGCACCAGCAACCAGTTCCCCTTCTGAAAGGGTTTTCAGTTGCAGCGGCAACATTGTCAACTGTCACAGGGCATCCCTGAAGCCTGAGGCGGTTGATAGACTAGTTTTCCTTGCACAAAACCTGTAAAATATAGGAGCACTGCAAATGAGAAAAGTTTTTTTGGCCTGTTCTGTTGGTAATTTTGTTCTGTTTACATTCTTGTTCTTTGCACAGCTGTAGGAGAAGAAAAATCTTAACCCTTTTCATTTAATTAAAACTATTTAATATATTTGTTATTTCACACAATGTTAGATGTTGGCACCACTTAATTTGTCAAAGAGATTTAAAGATTTTATTTATTTTGTTAAGAAGCATAAAAACTGTTCTCTTCATGTGTTCATTCAATGTACCTTTTTTGCACTTGGCACATGTGCCAGCCAGAGTTCCATGTTCCATTCTGGTGAAAATGACTATACAAAATCACATGTTGATATATGTTGCAGTCATACTGATCTGTGTTTTATTAAAAGTGCTTGCAACGTCTCACATGTGGCTTTTGACTTAAAAAAAAACATCTAACCCACTCTATCGAAAATATCGAGATATATATCGTATATCGCCATTCAGCCAAAAAATATCGGGATATCATATTTTGCCCATATCGTGCAGCCCTATGTTATTTATGCATCAACTGACCTGTATGTATACTGAACCACAAGTTGGACTCCCAGCCAAGGTGTCTGTCCTATTAGTGCTACTAACAGCACGGTTCCAGTTTACCCACCTCTTCAAAATGTTGTCTGTGTCCTCGCGTGCCGTATTTATGAATGCAGCTCCGGCAAACGGCCAGTAGATGTCGCCATTATCTTCGTTCTCTGCTTGTTGTCCTCTCATCGCCCAAATATGAAGCTGTATGATATCAAAAACGACTCACAGATGTAACACCCAGGCCAAGACGACACTTTTAAATGTAACAGCTGTGAGCTGGGAGCCCTCCCAGGCCTTCTGTTGACCATCTGTCACCAGCCTCTATATGTTCCCTTTTTTAGTTGTTCTGTAGACTGAATCAAGATGCTGCACATATTTAATATTTAAGGTGCATTCACCAAAGTGCTTTTTTATTTATTTTTTTAATGAATGATCCAAATCCTGCCTGTCTTGTTTCCTCTTTTCTTGTTGGATTTTATGTAATAACCTACTGCTGTAGCATGTTGGAATCTTTGCACTATCTCAATGAAATATTCTAGTTTTATGACGCTGTCGTTCAAAGCATGTGATGACAATCCTTGATGATAAAAGGTATACTGTAAAATACTGCCGGTGTTACGCTGCAGCTTTATTTTGTCGGAAGATATATTTATATATATATATATATATATATATATATATATAGCAATTATTTATTCAATGGTATTTATTCAATGAAATGAATTGAATAATAATAATGAATTACTAATGTCTGTATACAACAATAATAAATCCAAGTGCTGACCAACACCACCATCTCCTTTGTGATTCAGTTAGATTGACTCATTCCGCCCGTCTCATCCAACTGCTTTCTTAATTACATTTAATCACATTACTTTGGCTCCCTTCGCTCCTCCGCCCTTTAATCCGACTACTCCTGTTAAAGCTGTAACATAATGCTGTTTATTTATTACACATCTCACTCTAAAGTAGGGGTACAGTTCAAGTGGGCTGTTTCACTGGGTTCCATCGCATCATTTCAGCATAATTGAGTAATGTCCCCCGCTGTTTGGAATAAAAGGACACAAAAATTGGATTCATATTGAAGTGCATGGCCCAGCAAGTGCAGGTTATGTGTTTGTGTGCAGATTGGCTGCAAAAACACTAGGAATCAAAGCTAGATTAGTATCTGCTACAATCACAGCGGGTAACATCGGATCATTTGTGCTCTTGCTGGCCTCCAATTAAGATCGTAAAGCAAGCTGCTCAAAATAGCCTTCCTGTAAAGTTGAAAAACAAGATTTAGAGATAAAGGCTTTTTCAGAGATTCTCTATGAGCAAAACTGGTCTACAGGTTCCACAAGTCTTGCCCTTAGGACAAAGATAATGTTCAAATACATTTACTGTAGCTGCTTAAATTCTGAACACACACTGGCTCCTGATCCCAGGTCACTTCTGTGTTTATCATCATAGTCAATGGTTATATTATTAAGCCCTCTAAGGATATCTGGGGTTTCACTTATAGTAAACAATGACTCATCTTTATAACCAAGGGGGGGCACAGGACATTTATTACCTACTCTCTCACCAAGTCTAGACCCAGTGGTGGGTCTCACAGTCGGGTACAGTTGGACATTGGAAATACTGTTATTCATGTTAGATGAGAAGATCCATTCCACTCTCGTAGCTGTCTGATAAACATGAAGCTAGCTGGGAGGTGGTTAGCTTAGCTTAGCATAAAGACTAGAAACAAAGAGACAGCTAGTGTGGCTTTGCCAAAATAAAGAAAATCAACCCTCCAGCACATCTCAAGCCTCCACGGCAATAAAAGAAAAGCTTGCAGACTTGAAACTGAATTGCTAACCGTTTTTTCTGCTACCTGCCACAACAATAAACTGTACCATTTCATAGCTTGCCATTGCTCTGTCTGCTATGCCATTTGTTAATTTGTTAAAAAAATGGATTTAGTTTACTGACTTCTGACTTCAGCAGGATGCCCATTGTTTCTCAACAGGTCAAATCGAGGTAGGGCTGCATCAGTCTCGGAGAGCGGTTGCTCATTTACTCCTTAACTGAAAAATAATTTGCAAAGCGACCAATCTGTGTTTTTTTTAAATAGTGGAGGCGGCCTGTGAGAGGAAGCGCACAGTTCTTAGCACCGGCCCAAATAGTTGCGGCCCAATTTGGGTTTTACTCAGCCCTCTTGACTGACACTCCGCCACTGTCTGAGCCAAAAGTAAGTCGACATGAAAATAAATAAACAGTGCTACTTTGAATGGCAAATCCTATCAGTGAATTTAAGAGAAAACGGATCCGGAACTCAATATCCAAAGCCTCTATAAATATTGAAAAAGTGGCGTACAATCTGTGACATTGGAAGTTTAAATTGACATTTAAGTAAGACATAGGCCTGTATGCTCCTTAAAAATGAACAGTTTTGTCAAAGTTTGGGAGACAATAATACCGTATCATGTTTGATCTGAAGTTCATACATTTTACATGAGTCGCTCTCAGCTTCTTTAATGTATTCTTTTATTTTATTTTTTGCAGTGCATGTTCAAAGAGGCGCTCCTTTTCTCTGATCCGAATGTTTCTGCTCCAAAGTGGTGCTTCAGCTTCTTTTGTAGGTGGAGGTGGGCTCTGAGAAGTGGTTGTTAAAAGGAAGCAACAATGAGAGACGGGCACGTATCAACCTGCTGTTTTTTTCTTTATTTTTTAGATGGGATGGGTGGTGGGGGGTTTGAGTCATCGTCCTCCATATGAGGAGTGGGGGTTTCCTTTGGCAACCAGAAGTGGAGTGCAGAAAACACTGGGCGAGTTAAGAGCCTTACCTTATATTTGCGCTCCCTGTTAGTTTCCATTAAAGACAAGCGAGGATGTAGCCCAGGGGAAATTGAGCTGTAACATGATTACATGGGCCTTAAAAACAAAAAAGAATGACAGAAAATAATATAACATGCCACTGTCTCTCCTTCTCTTGAGTTTTGCGTATTCCCCTACACAATAGTCTGAATAATAAAAGCTGTCTTATTATTATTATGTAGCAGAGAGCAGGTCACGGTGGATTTGCCACAGAGCATCATCATCATCACCCTTGTCTTTGACGCTGAATGGACTGCACCTCTGATATGAGTAGAGAGCAGGAAAACTGAGTTTTTAATGCTGTTTGACCATTTGTTTGCGAAGGTGAAACAGGGAAAGACTGCCATCAACATTTTATTTAAAACTAGTCATAGTTAGATTGGTGTTGTCCACCATGATGGATAACCTAAAGGTGTTTTTTGCAATTTCCATCAGTTTTTTATTACTTTAATTGTTACTGGATTATAATAAATATTAATTTGAGATTTAGTGTCACATGATGCTCTAGGACGGTGCTATTTCCTTTCCAAAATGATAAAAAAAAACGTACTCATGTATTTTGAATTCATGGTTTAAAAGGGAAAATCCACCGTGAAAAAAAATTCTGTCAGATATATTTATTGAAATGTGAAAGGGGTAACTTGTAGTAGCAAATCCACGGACAATTATCTCCTGACTCTGCAGTTCCTCTTAGGTTTTAGCTTCTTTCAGCTCATTGTTTTGGTTTTACAGCCTGCAACTTTACTGTTTCGGTTCCATCTATTCAACTTTCCAGCTGCAGCAATCATCTGTTTTTTGAGAAAAAGACTAAGAATGAAAATATGCATGATTGTGTCACCCGGCCAGCTCCAAATCGCAGACACGCAGAGTTAGCAACTAGCTGTTGAACACAGTGGAGTATTTTGCATTCTTAAGAACCAGTACAGAGCAAAGACAGCAAATATTGGACTTGCGTTTGTTAAGTGGACAGAAACTAAACTCCAAATAAACGCTAATGCTGCTCCATGTCTGCTAGTATGGGTAACTGAAAACTTTTGCCACGGTAGTATGTCACGGTTTTTGTTTTCAGCTTGTTGGAGAGGCATACAAGGCATACTGGAAGGTATAGCCGGGGTAGTTGTTTCCATTAACTTCCCCTCTTTGTGCTAAGCTAGGCTAACAACATCTTGACCCAGGAGTTTGACATGGACCTTCTCATCTCACTCTTGGAAAGAAAGCATATTTTGCAGAATGCTGAGCTACTCCTTTAATCACTTAGACAACCAACGTTAATAAAAATGGCTTATCCAGAGCAAAAATTGTCATTGTGAAATGCAAAGAAATGTCCTTTGCTTCCAAAATCACAGACTCAGCGAGACTGTGTTGTCTTTTGGTTTGCAAAATGTTGTTCTTTTCATTTCTGAGCTTCTTCTCTTTAATGGTAATTGGATGTAATGTTCTAGGGCTGAGCTACTGTTTAGTGTGGCTCTGCTGTTCTTATACTGGTCCGATAACTGTCAGACATATCCTGCCGGAAACTCTGGGATGTGACCGGTAGGCCAGCAAGGGGCAACTTCTGTTTTTAGACCCTTGTCCCTCTGTGCGCTGTGGAAGAAACACACTGAATGTTTAAAGTAATCAATGACATTGATTTGCATTGCAGCTCCCTGTTGGAAACATTCTGTTATTTTGTTACTTGTTGTTTTTGTGATGTGTATGTAGCGAGTGTGGATCAACACAGCTTGATCTCACACTTAAGAATCAGCCCGCTACTGCGGGTAAGTTAACGAAAGTAACAACATGTTTACACGTCAGTTAGTTACATGAAAGAAGCACATTTTGTCACTGTATTATATCTGGTCATCCTGTGTATTAACTATGTGTAACCTGAATTGTATATAACCAAACTTTTGGAATTCTTTTATTTATTTTCCCTCATAAGGAGGTGGTGCCCCAAAACTTTACGAGTGCAGTATTTAATTAATAAAGTAGTAATATCCACTACATGTATTAAAACTGGCTTGCAGAGAAATCTACTAATAAGTACAATGAGGTAATGCTACTCTAAGTATGTAAGCCAAGGGTGCTAATCATGTCTTTTTTAACAATTCATTCTAGACCAAATTTTTTGGAAAGCATTATACTAAAAGTAACCAGCTACCTTTTACAATGTCATTGCCTGGGATGTGCCTTAAACGTGAATACGGTTTGTGCAGATCGTTTATTAAGCAGTCCTGACGACAATGGCCTTTGGCACATTGACAAATTCATTGGCAGATGTTGATAAAGGGTCGTCCTTAGAGGTCATCCTGTAAAGGCGCCACTCCCTGCCATGGACGGTTGTCCAGACACAATTTCTGGGAACCCATCGGCTACCCCTGTGACCACAATTTAGTTTCTTGGGGCAACGGCCAATGTTTCAGGGGTTCCGATGTAGCAAGCGGATAACCAGGAATGACCTCTCCTGCCACCGGTCATTGTTTACTGTCCAATTAGCAACTTTGGGACGCAAGAATGGAGTTGGGAGTTGATAGACAACGTCTACAGCTAATCCTCCTCTGGTCAATACTACTCCCGGAAAGCAGAAATTCCAGTACCAAAATGTTGAAAATCGGTCGTCTACAGATTCTGCATTCATATCAAGATATATTTGTAGAAATTTGTCCCAGTATAGCTCTGTCCGAAACATCTGTGCTTCAATTACTACCTGTTGAAAATATGTAAATCTAAGCTATGTCTACATAATTATGTTGGATTAGGTTTCTTGGAAGACAATGGATTTTATATCCCCCTGGCAGAGGGAGTAACTTTGCTTTAAATGTCAGTTAGTTTAATCATGTTATAGGCTGAACTGCCGTAAGATAAAGAGGGTTTATAAAACAGCCCGAAGCTATGTTTAAAGGTGTCTAGATGAATGATTTTGGTGGACACCTGCCAGCTAATGAAAAGGCAAGTATTTTCCATGGCCATAATACAGACATATGGGTAAAATCTGTTTCAGGGTGAATTGAAAGCTACTTGGCTCCTTCTAGTGGCAACATGTCCTTTGAATGTACATTTTTTAAAGGAAAATCAGTGGTGCTTCATCAGATAAGTCTGTTAACGTCTAAGGAACTGTGTGTGTGTGTGTGTGTGTGTGTGTGTGTGTGTGTGTGTGTGTGTGTGTGAGTGTGAGTGTGAGAGAGCCACTTTCATCAACAGCTCTCTTTACTCATGGCCCTAATCTGACAGGGGCAATGTCAGCAGGCATCACTCAAGGACTTTAGGGAAAACGTAATCTTATTTAAAACCTTGATTTCCTGATGGCCTTATTGACCTCTGATAACAAATAAACAGTGGAAGAGAAAATTAAGATGAATTAAGAAACAGCATTACAAAAAAAAAAGATTACTAACATTTTCTTTTTCCCTTAATGTCCTCTCGAAAAATACGTTGCAGGGCGGGTAAATCTCACCCACTCTCACTACATGACTGACAACCAGGGGGGTCTAGACCAATTCAAGGGACATGATTAATACGCTGCAGCCATGGAGAGGGCCGGTACAGCATGGAAGCAGCTCCTCAGGCAGCCCCCCCGATGGGTTCCTCTGGGTATCACGACAGGTTGATGAAGAAAAATCACCTCATCTCTCTCTCTCTCTCATCACTGCTCACTGGAAGAGAATGCATTTAGCAGTGAATGAGAGCCGATGCGAACATATAATGAGGCACCCAGCAGGCATTCTTACAGCAGATTTTCATTCAATTTGGCCATAGCTGTCATCAGCTCAACATAATGGACAGTCGGCCCGTCTGTATAGAGTGAGAGAGGTGTTCGCCGGGGGATCCAAATGTGTTCGTCTCTGCTTCAGGATTGTAAACGCGGAGAGGCAACATTACAGCACAGTATCGTGGCAGGTCATGAAATAGTCACAAAATGTATTCTATTGGTTTTGTGTATAGGGATATGAAATTGTCTGGTTTTTTTGTGTGGCACTCAGGACGAAAACAATACCAATGGAAAGTCATTTAGGATCCTTTTTTATGGTGGACACACAAATTAAACGCATTTATTTTCTTGTAACAAATATCGATAAAGACCACTGATGGTGGGCGGGAGGAGAGGTGGATGGGTCCAACTAATAGGACTTTCAAACACGAGACTGGTGTTTCACATTGTGCTGTGGTTTGGTTTTATGTGGTTTTTGTTGCCTAAAAAGAAGGTTAATAACAGTTTGCCTAAACCTAACTAGCCGACAGGAACAGCTACAGAATTTGTCATCAGATGACATCACTGCCACAGCATTTCTCTGCCATTAAGCTTAATCAATTTATCAATCTAAGTTGTATTGACACAATAATGTTGGATGAAGTTTCCTGGAAGATAATGGATTTTATATGTGCCTGGCAGAGTGAGTATATTTGCTTTAAATGTCAGTTTGTTTAATCATGTAATAGGCTGAACAAAAAAAATACAAAATGTGTCCGTCTACACGGACGCATTTTCACTTTTCACTTTAGCTAAATAAACAAAAAACCATTGGATTATACGAAACACATAAAGCTGAATACAGGAGAAAAGCTGTTTTTCTTACCTTGTTAAAGGTTACATGATTTTTATAGGACAGCAACATAATGGGAAAAGGGTGTTGAGATTTAGTGCAAACAGATCTGTGAATGACTTTAGGTGCACAGTACAGTGGCAATTTTCAATGTGAAGTTTCAATCTTGGTTTTGTCACAATGATTTTCTGTTATCTGCTTTTGGTGTCAGGAAAAAGCAATCACACCGGAAATTGAACCATTATCATCGAAGACACAATCATTATTCACCGTCATCATTTCCAAAAGAGAAAATGATCCACAACGAAGAACAAATGGGATGGATGGTGTTCATTTGTAATTTCACACAGAACCTCGGCAACACCAAAACCAAAGACAATCTTTCGAAGCAGCAGGAATACTATTTATCTCAAAATGTGAGCTTGCAAGTATATGACCTATTGAGTGAAGAGTAAAAAAGTTAATGTTGTCAACACGTATAGACAGTTAATTAAATGCACAACCAGAGAGGAGAACACTTTGGATCACTGTTCCAGTACAATGAGCTATCGCGCCGTCCCTCGCACTGCACTGGTTCACTCTGACCACATCGTGGTCCATCTGATTCCTGCCTACAGACAGAAATTTAAGTTCTGTAAGCCTGTTGTCAGGAAATCAAAGCAGTGGACCAGCAAAGATAGGGAGGATCTTTGGGTGTGCTTGGAGAGTCCAAACTGGGATCTTCTCAGGACTGCTACCAACCGTTTGGATGAGTACACAGAGGCTGTGACATCATACATCAGCTTCTGTGAAGACAGCTGAAGACAGGGTGAGTTTTAACAACAAAGACAATCCCTGGTTCACAGCTAAACTCAGACAGCTAAGGATGCAAAAGGAACAGGCATGCAGGATTGGGGACAAGGACTTGTACAAAGAGTCAAAATACAGGGTTAGCAAGGCAGGGAGAGAGGCTAAATGACAGTTTTCTGAGAAACTGCAACACCAGCTCTCAGCAAGTGAGTCTGCTTGTTTCTCAAGAGGTCTCAGACAGATCACCAACTACAAGTGCAAAGCACCCCACTCCATGATTGACCTCCACCTGGCAAACGAGCTGAACAAGTTTTATTGTCGATTTGAAAGACAATGGGACAGTCCTTACCCTAGCCACCAGCTTCAGACCACCAGGTCCTCCTTCCAACGCTCCGAATGGGCCTGCGCCTCACAACCATCCATCCCAGAGCCCCCCCATCCCTTACCACAACGAACACTCTCTATTCTGGAGAGAGACGTCAACAGGCTGTTTAAAAGGCAGAACCCCCCAAAGCAGCCGACCAAGACTCTGTCTCTCGCTCCACCCTGAATCACGGTGGTGATCATCGGTCTCCGGTGTTCACAGACATTTTCAACACCTCCCAGGAGATATGCCACGTCCTCGTCCCCAAAAAAACAAGGACCACAGGACTTAATCACTACAGGCCCTGACATCTGTGGTCATGAAGTCTTTTGAGCGCCTTGTCCTGTCCCACCTCAAAACCCTCACCGAACCACTCCTGGACCCGCTGCAGAACCTATGCCAGGAACATGTTTGTAGACTTCAGCTCTGCTTTTAACAGCATCATCCCCTCGCTGCTGCAGGACAAACTCTCCCAGCTGCACTTGCACAACTCCACCTGCAAGTGGATCACAAACTTCCTGTCTGACAGGAAGCAGGAAGTAAAGCTGGGAAAACATGTGTAAGTCTTCCTTGTATGTGTAATGTAATAATACAGCTTCTGATTCTGATTATATGGTCAACACATGACCCCACACTTGATAATGCTGTGTTAAACACTCCTTACATATTTTTTGGTATTAAAGACTCTTCCGACAGAGTTAAACTAAAACTTTTAAACCACAATTTTTTCACCGTGATGATTAAAGCTCATATATCAAATTACTATATTGCAGCTCGCAGCTCTAATTGTCATATATGAAATATTAAATCAATGCAAAACATCTAATCAAAAATAGATTAACTGCGTAGGAGCAAGCAATGTAGCTAATCAGGGCTCATTGAGCTTGGATCTTTTTTATTTTTATACTGAGTGTCTTCTAGAGAGAGAAAGAAATACTTGTGATTAGTTTTCTAGCTGTGCTGGCTCACTGCTTTTAATTTAGAAGTTACAGAGGCTGAATTACTTTTTTGAGCCACTGAGGTAATATTGGTTAATACAGAAGCTGTCTTCAATACTTAAAGGTTTTTGGATGTGTTTTGGAGTTGCATAGTGTTTCATTTCTATTTTCACTTGCCTGGCTGGCTCTCTGGGATATGGACAAGCATGCTAGACAAGCATATATAATAAAGGATGGGAGCACAAGAGCTTGGATACTGCAGAGATTCCTTTTCATACCAGCAGCGACAGCCTGTGGCTGTTGTTGCTTTCACCTTGTGTGTCTTTGTGTGAGTAATCATGGCAAAATGTGGTCCTGGAGACACCTATGTTAGTGGGAAATACCACAGAGGCCAGCGTACTTTGCTGTTGACAGATTTTGTCAATGCGACAGCATCACAGCTGTGCTAGATGCAAGTCAAAAAAGCTGTGTGTAGTTGGGATCAATATGAAAGGCTGAAGATGGATGTGGTCTGAGCAAAGGCGTCGGTAGTATAGAGGGGAAGGGAAGTGGGGAAGGGGCCCACTTTACCCCCATGGCCCGATTTTGCATCATGGCTGGTGAGACCACAAGACGGTTCCAAGTTTTTTATTTTACACCAAATTTGGATATCATAATGCAGAGGCTGCGAGCTTCTAGAGGCTGCGAGCTTCCTCCCACCCTACCTCAGGCCACCCTTCTCAGACCAAACTCTTCTTCAAACTTAATCCTTCATTTTAATCTCAACTACACACCTGTGAAGTTTTGCGACTGCATCTTGCAAGACAGAAATATAAACACATGGCAAAGCTGAAGTCCTGGAATAAAAACAATACCAGCATCTCTGTCGGGGATATAATTAATATATATATATATAATTAAAAAAACAAGATATGGCTTGAACAAGTGCAGTACAATGCATGCGTGTAGAGTTTATGTTCAAAAGGGAAATTAACTATCAAGTGAGGATAAGTGATCTCACCAGGACGTAAACTAATAAAAATGCGTTAGTTGGAAACCTTGTTTTACATCTAATAAAAATGGGTTATTAAGCATTGAATACATTTTTTTTACCCCATCTTTGCTTATCCATCTCACGTGTTGCTCTTTCCAACTACCCTCACTGTCTGCAGGAAAAGTCAGGCGTCTGCTGATATTTGTTGCTGTTGACCTTGTGTTATCCTGATTTCCAAGCCACCAGCCATCTGGCCCCATGACTATTGGTATGCATTAACAGTGACCTCAACTGCTGAGTCATTCTGCACCCTTTGAAAGCATTTATCCTCTGTAGATAAACCACCGGACTTGGGGAGGGGATGGTAAAACGAGCAAAGGGATGGCTTGACAGAGCAGGAGAAGCGAGGAGGGTTGGGGGGAAGCAGAGGGATAATGGCGAGACTGGAGATGAGGAATTAGCAGGTTATGTTGGGCATCGATGGAGAAACCAGGGAGAGGAAGAGACAGCTGGGGGTGGGGGCAGGAGTCTTGGGATGAGTCACCAGAAAGCACTGCGTTATCTTTAATCTGCAATGTCATCCTTTAGCTGCACCGTAGAGGCAGTTAGATATTTGATTAAGATGATGGGAAGGGGGATTTCTTTTTATGTGCAGAGAAGGCGCAGCTGTCAGGATATAGTATACCTGAGGACACAGATAAACAACAGTCATGTTTCAGTGCCGTAAGGCAAATACAGAAGGGAAACAAAACAACCTAATCACAGCGTGGGAGGGACTTTTTAATTCAGAATAACTTCATTACAACTGCAAACACTTTTACAAATGTGTGGCAATGATGGTTGAATTACCAATTAGCTGCATTTGTCAGTTGAGTCAGGGACACCTGGGTCAAGGAATTGACCATTTGTAGCAATTAGCCTTGTCAGAAAAGGCTCTGCTCTTTGAAGGAGCTCTCAAAGTATCTAATGAGCAACAGGGATTCTGCTAAGAGAACTAATTGCCCGTTAGGAAAGACATACATAAATGTTAAATCTTAGCTAAATATCAAACACCTAGAAAATAAGGAGTCCTATGAGGTGGCGCATGAATGTACAACGTTACTTAGAAATATCAGGTTATAATGGCCACATTGGACACCTGTATTAAATAGATTGAACATTACTAGATTGAGGCACATTCCTGCACCTCAGATGGACCATATAATTCAAGATTTCATGCGGAAACCCAAGTCAGTGTCCTGTTACATACCTGCAGTTAATGCTTACATATGTTTATATACATTCTTATATGTCCATCGGGGTTGAGTCATAGACTATATGTAAGAAGTGGACGTAGCCACCATGACGTCATCCACTAGTTTGCGGATAAGCGTTTTGAACTTTGGCCGTCGCCATCTTTCATTGGCGAAATGAAAGGTTTCGCCAATCAAAAGGTGACCGTATTTTGACGAGAGGGTGGAGGTGTGGAAGAGCATGTCCGTGCGAAGCAAAACAGATAAGGCTAGCAGTAGCGAGCTAACTTGGTTAGCAAGGTACATTAGTAGGCCTGATTCACATCAACAGTGATGATAATTGACATGCTAATTTAAGCTAGCGAAAACATGCTTAAAACTAAATGCACTTTCCGGAAA
>NW_026551765.1:0-12946 GCF_027596085.1 Anoplopoma fimbria | reverse complement strand
TGCATCAACTGACCTGTATGTATACGAGTTGGACTCCCAGCCAAGGTGTCTACTATTAGTGCTACTAACAGCACGGTTCGGATTACCCACCTCTTCAAAATGTTGTCTGTGTCCTCGCGTGCCGTATTTATGAATGCAGCTCCGGCAAACGGCCAGTAGATGTCGCCATTATCTTCGTTCTCTGCTTGTTGTCCTCTCATCGCCCAAATATGAAGCTGTATGATATCAAAAACGACTCACAGATGTAACACCCAGGCCAAGACGACACTTTTAATGTAACAGCTGTGAGCTGGGAGCCCTCCCAGGCCTTCTGTTGACCATCTGTCACCAGCCTCTATATGTTCCCTTTTTTAGTTGTTCTGTGACTGAAAGGTGCATTCACCAAAGTGCTTTTTATTTATTTTTTAATGAATGATCCAAATCCTGCCTGTCTTGTTTCCTCTTTTCTTGTTGGATTTCATGTAATAACCTACTGCTGTAGCATGTTGGAATCTTTGCACTATCTCAATGAAATATTCTAGTTTTATGACGCTGTCGTTCCAAAGCATGTGATGACAATCCTTGATGATAAAAGGTATACTGTAAAATACTGCCGGTGTTACGCTGCAGCTTTATTTTGTCGGAAGATATATTTATATTTATATATATATATATATATATATATATATATATAGCAATTATTTATTCAATGGTATTTATTCAATGAAATGAATTGAATAATAATAATGAATTACTAATGTCTGTATACAACAATAATAAATCCAAGTGCTGACCAACACCACCATCTCCTTTGTGATTCAGTTAGATTGACTCATTCCGCCCCGTCTCATCCAACTGCTTTCTTAATTACATTTAATCACATTACTTTGGCTCCCTTCGCTCCTCCGCCCTTTAATCCGACTACTCCTGTTAAAGCTGTAACATAATGCTGTTTATTTATTACACATCTCACTCTAAAGTAGGGGTACAGTTCAAGTGGGCTGTTTCACTGGGTTCCATCGCATCATTTCAGCATAATTGAGTAATGTCCCCCCGCTGTTTGGAATAAAAGGACACAAAAAATTGGATTCATATTGAAGTGCATGGCCCAGCAAGTGCAGGTTATGTGTTTGTGTGCAGATTGGCTGCAAAAACACTAGGAATCAAAGCTAGATTAGTATCTGCTACAATCACAGCGGGTAACATCGGATCATTTGTGCTCTTGCTGGCCTCCAATTAAGATCGTAAAGCAAGCTGCTCAAAATAGCCTTCCTGTAAAGTTGAAAAACAAGATTTAGAGATAAAGGCTTTTTCAGAGATTCTCTATGAGCAAAACTGGTCTACAGGTTCCACAAGTCTTGCCCTTAGGACAAAGATAATGTTCAAATACATTTACTGTAGCTGCTTAAATTCTGAACACACACTGGCTCCTGATCCCAGGTCACTTCTGTGTTTATCATCATAGTCAGTGGTTATATTATTAAGCCCTCTAAGGATATCTGGGGTTTCACTTATAGTAAACAATGACTCATCTTTATAACCAAGGGGGCACAGGACATTTATTACCTACTCTCTCTCCAAGTCTAGACCCAGTGGTGGGTCTCACAGTCGGTACAGTTGGACATTGGAAATACTGTTATTCATGTTAGATGAGAAGATCCATTCCACTCTCGTAGCTGTCTGATAAACATGAAGCTAGCTGGGAGGTGGTTAGCTTAGCTTAGCATAAAGACTAGAAACAAAGAGACAGCTAGTGTGGCTTTGCCAAAATAAAGAAAATCAACCCTCCAGCACATCTCAAGCCTCCACGGCAATAAAAGAAAAGCTTGCAGACTTGAAACTGAATTGCTAACCGTTTTTTCTGCTACCTGCCACAACAATAAACTGTACCATTTCATAGCTTGCCATTGCTCTGTCTGCTATGCCATTTGTTAATTTGTTAAAAAAAATGGATTTAGTTTACTGACTTCTGACTTCAGCAGGATGCCCATTGTTTCTCAACAGGTCAAATGGAGGTAGGGCTGCATCAGTCTCGGAGAGCGGTTGCTCATTTACTCCTTAACTGAAAAATAATTTGCAAAGCGACCAATCTGTGTTTTTTTTTTAAATAGTGGAGGCGGCCTGTGAGAGGAAGCGCACAGTTCTTAGCACCGGCCCAAATAGTTGCGGCCCAATTTGGGTTTTACTCAGCCCTCTTGACTGACACTCCGCCACTGTCTGAGCCAAAAGTAAGTCGACATGAAAATAAATAAACAGTGCTACTTTGAATGGCAAATCCTATCAGTGAATTTAAGAGAAAACGGATCCGGAACTCAATATCCAAAGCCTCTATAAATATTGAAAAAGTGGCGTACAATCTGTGACATTGGAAGTTTAAATTGACATTTAAGTAAGACATAGGCCTGTATGCTCCTTAAAAATGTTTTGTCAAAGTTTGGGAGACAATAATACCGTATCATGTTTGATCTGAAGTTCATACATTTTACATGAGTCGCTCTCAGCTTCTTTAATGTATTCTTTTATTTTATTTTTTGCAGTGCATGTTCAAAGAGCGCTCCTTTTCTCTGATCCGAATGTTTCTGCTCCCAAGTGGTGCTTCAGCTTCTTTTGTAGGTGGAGGTGGGCTCTGAGAAGTGGTTGTTAAAAGGAAGCAACAATGAGAGACGACGGGCACGTATCAACCTGCTGTTTTTTCTTTATTTTTTAGATGGGATGGGTGGTGGGGGGTTTGAGTCATCGTCCTCCATATGAGGAGTGGGGGTTTCCTTTGGCAACCAGAAGTGGAGTGCAGAAAACACTGGGCGAGTTAAGAGCCTTACCTTATATTTGCGCTCCCTGTTAGTTTCCATTAAAGACAAGCGAGGATGTAGCCCAGGGGAAATTGAGCTGTAACATGATTACATGGGCCTTAAAAACAAAAAAGAATGACAGAAAATAATATAACATGCCACTGTCTCTCCTTCTCTTGAGTTTTGCGTATTCCCCTACACAATAGTCTGAATAATAAAAGCTGTCTTATTATTATTATGTAGCAGAGAGCAGGTCACGGTGGATTTGCTCACACTGGAGCTGCACCTCTGATATGAGTAGAGAGCAGAAACTGAGTTTTTAATGCTGTTTGACCATTTGTTTGCGAAGGTGGAACAGGGAAAGACTGCCATCAACATTTTATTTAAAACTAGTCATAGTTAAGATTGGTGTTGTCACCATGATGGATAACCTAAAGGTGTTTTTTGCAATTTCCATCAGTTTTTTATTACTTTAATTGTTACTGGATTATAAATATATTAATTTGAGATTTAGTGTCACATGATGCTCTAGGACGGTGCTATTTCCTTTCCAAAATGATAAAAAGAAACGTACTCACGTATTTTGAATTCATGGTTTAAAGGAAAATCCACCGTGAAAAAAATTCTGCCAGATATATTTATTGAAATGTGAAAGGTAACTTGTAGTAGCAAATCCACGGACAATTATCTCCTGACTCTGCAGTTCCTCTTAGGTTTTAGCTTCTTTCAGCTCATTGTTTTGGTTTTACAGCCTGCAACTTTACTGTTTCGGTTCCATCTATTCAACTTTCCAGCTGCAGCAATCATCTGTTTTTTGAGAAAAAGACATGAAAATATGCATGATTGTGTCACCCGGCCAGCTCCAAATCACAGACACGCAGAGTTAGCAACTAGCTGTTGAACACAGTGGAGTATTTTGCATTCTTAAGAACCAAGTCTTTTCATCATGAGTTGGATGAAACAGTACAGAGCAAAGACAGCAAATATTGGACTTGCGTTTGTTAAGTGGACAGAAACTAAACTCCAAATAAACGCTAATGCTGCTCCATGTCTGCTAGTATGGGTAACTGAAAACTTTTGCCGTAGTATGTCACGGTTTTTGTTTTCAGCTTGTTGGAGAGGCATACAAGGCATACTGGAAGGTATAGCCGGGGTAGTTGTTTTCCATTAACTTCCCCTCTTTGTGCTAAGCTAGGCTAACAACATCTTGACCCAGGAGTTTGACATGGACCTTCTCATCTCACTCTTGGAAAGAAAGCATATTTTGCAGAATGCTGAGCTACTCCTTTAATCACTTAGACAACCAACGTTAATAAAAATGGCTTATCCAGAGCAAAAATTGTCATTGTGAAATGCAAAGAAATGTCCTTTGCTTCCAAAATCACAGACTCAGCGAGACTGTGTTGTCTTTTGGTTTGCAAAATGTTGTTCTTTTCATTTCTGAGCTTCTTCTCTTTAATGGTAATTGGATGTAATGTTCTAGGGCTGAGCTACTGTTTAGTGTGGCTCTGCTGTTCTTATACTGGTCCGATAACTGTCAGACATATCCTGCCGGAAACTCTGGGATGTGACCGGTAGGCCAGCAAGGGGCAACTTCTGTTTTTAGACCCTTGTCCCTCTGTGCGCTGTGGAAGAAACACACTGAATGTTTAAAGTAATCAATGACATTGATTTGCATTGCAGCTCCCTGTTGGAAACATTCTGTTATTTTGTTACTTGTTGTTTTTGTGATGTGTATGTAGCAAAGTGTGGATCAACACAGCTTGATCTCTAAGTACAATGAGGTAATGCTACTCTAAGTATGTGTGACGCACACAAAATGTATGGTCACATTTTTGTTTATTTGATTAATATATGATGTAATGTACTGTTAGTTAAAATATTCAATGAAATAGAATAATCTATTATACTAACTTCCTCAGAAGTATATTTCACCCTGTGGCCAATAGGTGGCAGTGCAGCGCGCAACGTCTTCCCATAGCCCGGGAAAACTACCAATGAAGACGCCACAGAACTGCCTGCTTCTTCATTTATTCCTGTTTTCACAGGTTAGTAATTTATGTAAATACAAAATAAACACGATTTAAATAGAGACAAATGTTTATAGAACAATTGTGAAAATTTGTGTTTCATGTATTTGTTTAGAGGCAACGTGAGTTCGGTATTAAGACTGACTGTCGGATGCTAACGTTAGCTTAGCTAAATGATAGAATAGCAGTACATTCCTCTGGGTTTTCTGGCTCCTGCACATCATAATATTTGTAAATAATTAAGTGATATAAATCGGTATGTTCAATGAGTTGTGTCACACTGAGTATGTTGGTTAAATGTGACCGAAAGATGTATATTAGTGTGTGCCTGTTTGTTAGCCTGTGTTAGCGCCGTTGGTCGTATTGTTAGAGCGGCGCCGCCATTGTTAAAGATCCGTGACGTCACCTACGTCACAGTAGCTGTGGGTCCAGTTTTGCTGTTGTGGAACGGTTAGAGAGGGTTTGATGCCCAGTTGTCCCAGTTATACTGACTGGATGGAGTGATTAAGTGGGATAGTGAATATAGAGTGTGAATGTTGCTTATTTAAGTTGTTGTACATTTATGTGATTTTGTGAAAGACAATGCACTTGAAAGAAATATGTAATAAAATATAGCCCGGGAAAACTACCAATGAAGACGCCACAGAACTGCCTGTTTCTTCATTTATTCCTGTTTTCACAGGCACACATCATCTGCACACAGGCTCTAGCACTGAGACCTGTAACATATAAGCCAAGGGTGCTAATCATGTCTTTTTTAACAATTCATTCTAGACCAAATTTTTTGGAAAGCATTATACTAAAAGTAACCAGCTACCTTTACAATGTCATTGCCTGGGATGTGCCTTAAACGTGAATACGGTTTGTGCAGATCGTTTATTAAGCAGTCCTGACGACAAATGGCCTTTTGGCACATTGATAAATTCATTGGCAGATGTTGATAAAGGGTCGTCCTTAGAGGTCATCCTGTAAAGGCGCCACTCACTGCCATGGACGGTTGTCCAGACACAATTTCTGGGGAACCCATCGGCTACCCCTGTGACCACAATTTAATAATAATAATAATGAATTTTATTTGTAATGCACTTTATATTGAGCAAACAATCTCAAAGTGCTACATAAGAAAAAAAAAAGAAAAGTAAAAGTTAAAATTTAGAGATAGAACGTCTCTCCAAAGGAAACAACTAATGAAAGGCTTTTTAAAAAGGTAGGTTTTTAGGCCTTTTTAAAAGTGTCCAGGGTCAGTGGTGCTCCCAGGTGGTCAGGGGAGAGCATTCCAAAGACAGGGAGCGGCGTGACAGAAAGCTCTGTCTCCCATGGTTCGAGTTTGGTCCTTGGGATCTGCAGGAGGTTTGCCTGACACGGAGCGGAGGTGTCGTGAAGTGGGCTGAGGGGGTGATTAGCTCCTTCAGGTAAATAGGAGCATTACCATGGAGGCACTGGTGGGTCAGTAGGGAAACCTTGTATTTAATCCTGAATGGGACAGGAGCCAGTGGAGGGATTTGAGAATTGGTGTGATGTGGTCAAATTTTCGTGTCCTTGTAAGGATCCGGCAGCACAGTTTTGAATGTATTGGAGTTTTTGGATGTTTTTGTTGAGATCCCGGCAAGAAGAGCATTACAGTAGTCCAGCCTGGTGGAGACAAAGGCATGGACGAGTTTTTCTGCATCTGGGAGAGAGAGTGATGGACGGAGTTTTGCAATTTAGTTTCTTGGGGCAACGGCCAATGTTTCAGGGGTTCCGATGTAGCAAGCGGATAACCAGGAATGACCTCCCTGCCACCGGTCATTGTTTACTGTCCAATTAGCAACTTTGGGACGCAAGAATGGAGTTGGGAGTTGATAGACAACGCCTACAGCTAATCCTCCTCTGGTCAATACTACTACTAGTACCAAAATGTTGAAAATCGGTCGCCTACAGATTCGGCATTCATATCAAGATATATTTGTAGAAATTTGTCCCAGTATAGCTCTGTCCTAAACATCTGTGCTTCAATTACTACCTGTTGAAAATATGTAAATCTAAGCTATGTCTACATAATTATGTTGGATTAGGTTTCTTGGAAGACAATGGATTTTATATCCCCCTGGCAGAGGGAGTAACTTTGCTTTAAATGTCAGTTAGTTTAATCATGTTATAGGCTGAACTGCCGTAAGATAAAGAGGGTTTATAAAACAGCCCGAAGCTATGTTTAAAGGTGTCTAGATGAATGATTTTGTGACACTGCCAGCTAATGAAAAGGCAAGTATTTTCCATGGCCATAATACAGACATATGGGTAAAATCTGATTTCAGGGTGAATTAGGCTACTTGGCTCCTTCTAGTGGCAATAAATATGTCCTTTGAATGTACATTTTTTAAAGGAAATCAGTGCTGCTTCATCAGATAAGCCTGTTAATCATCTAAGGAACTGTGTGTGTGTGTGTGTGTGTGTGTGTGTGTGTGTGTGTGTGTGTGTGTGTGTGTGTGTGTGTGTGTGTGTGTGTGTGTGTGTGTGTGTGTGTGTGTGTGTGTGTGTGTGTGTGTGTGTGTGTGTGAGAGGAGAGAGCGAGAGAGACATTCATCAACAGCTCTCTTTACTCATGGCCCTAATCTGACAGGGCAGGCATCACTCAAGGACTTTAGGAAAAAACGTAATCTTATTTAAAACCTTGATTTCCTGATGGCCTTATTGACCTCTGATAACAAATAAACAGTGGAAGAGAAAATTAAGATGAATTAAGAAACAGCATTACAAAAAAAAAGATTACTAACATTTTCTTTTCCCTAATGTCAAAAATACGTTGCAGGGGCGGGTAAATCTCACCCACTCTTCACTACATGACTGACAACCAGGGGGTCTAGACCAATTCATGTGGACATGATTAATACGCTGCAGCCATGGAGAGGGGCCGGCACAGCATGGAAGCAGCTCCTCAGGCAGCCCCCCGATGGGTTCCTCTGGGGCATCAGACAGGTTGATGAAGAAAAAATCACCTCATCTCTCTCTCTCTCTCTCATCACTGCTCACTGGAAGAGAATGCATTTAGCAGTGAATGAGAGCCGATGCGAACATATAATGAGGCACCCAGCAGGCATTCTTACAGCAGATTTTCATTCAATTTGGCCATAGCTGTCATCAGCTCAACATAATGGACAGTCGGCCCGTCTGTATAGAGTGAGAGGTGTTCGCCGGGGATCCAAATGTGTTCGTTCTCTGCTTCAGGATTGTGAACGCGAGAGGCAACATTACAGCACAGTATCGTGGCAGGTCATGAAATAGTCACAAAATGTATTCTATTGGTTTTGTGTATAGGGATATGAAATTGTCTGGGTTTTTTTTGTGTGGCACTCAGGACGAAAAACAATACCAATGGAAAGTCATTTAGGATCCTTTTTTATGGTGGACACACAAATTAAACGCATTTATTTTCTTGTAACAATATCGATAAAGACCACTGATGGTGGGCGGGAGGAGAGGTGGATGGGTCCAACTAATAGGACTTTCAAACACGAGACTGGTGTTTCACATTGTGCTGTGGTTTGGTTTTATGTGGTTTTTGTTGCCTAAAAAGAAGGTTAATAACAGTTTGCCTAAACCTAACTAGCCGACAGGAACAGCTACAGAATTTGTCATCAGATGACATCACTGCCACAGCATTTCTCTGCCATTAAGCTTAATCAATTTATCAATCTAAGTTGTATTGACACAATAATGTTGGATGAAGTTTCCTGGAAGATAATGGATTTTATATGTGCCTGGCAGAGTGAGTATATTTGCTTTAAATGTCAGTTTGTTTAATCATGTAATAGGCTGAACAAAAAAATACAAATGTGTCCGTCTACACGGACGCATTTTCACTTTTCACTTTAGCTAAATAAACAAAAAACCATTGGATTATACGAAACACATAAAGCTGAATACAGGAGAAAAGCTGTTTTTCTTACCTTGTTAAAGGTTACATGATTTTTATAGGACAGCAACATAATGGGAAAAGGGTGTTGAGATTTAGTGCAAACAGATCTGTGAATGACTTTAGGTGCACAGTACAGTGGCAATTTTCAATGTGAAGTTTCAATCTTGGTTTTGTCACAATGATTTTCTGTTATCTGCTTTTGGTGTCAGGAAAAAGCAATCACACCGGAAATTGAACCATTATCATCGAAGACACAATCATTATTCACCGTCATCATTTCCAAAAGAGAAAATGATCCACAACGAAGAACAAATGGGATGGATGGTGTTCATTTGTAATTTCACACAGAACCTCGGCAAAAAAACCAAAGACAATCTTTCGAAGCAGCAGGAATACTATTTATCTCAAAATGTGAGCTTGCAAGTATATGACCTATTGAGTGAAGAGTAAAAAAGTTAATGTTGTCAACACGTATAGACAGTTAATTAAATGCACAACCAGAGAGGAGAACACTTTGGATCACTGTTCCAGTACAATGAGCTATCGCGCCGTCCCTCGCACTGCGCTGGTTCACTCTGACCACATCGTGGTCCATCTGATTCCTGCCTACAGACAGAAATTTAAGTTCTGTAAGCCTGTTGTCAGGAAATCAAAGCAGTGGACCAGCAAAGATAGGGAGGATCTTTGGGTGTGCTTGGAGAGTCCAAACTGGGATCTTCTCAGGACTGCTACCAACCGTTTGGATGAGTACACAGAGGCTGTGACATCATACATCAGCTTCTGTGAAGACAGCTGAAGACAGGGTGAGTTTTAACAACAAAGACAATCCCTGGTTCACAGCTAAACTCAGACAGCTAAGGATGCAAAAGGAACAGGCATGCAGGATTGGGGACAAGGACTTGTACAAAGAGTCAAAATACAGGGTTAGCAAGGCAGGGAGAGAGGCTAAATGACAGTTTTCTGAGAAACTGCAACACCAGCTCTCAGCAAGTGAGTCTGCTTGTTTCTCAAGAGGTCTCAGACAGATCACCAACTACAAGTGCAAAGCACCCCACTCCATGATTGACCTCCACCTGGCAAACGAGCTGAACGAGTTTTATTGTCGATTTGAAAGACAATGGGACAGTCCTTACCCTAGCCACCAGCTTCAGACCACCAGGTCCTCCTTCCAACGCTCCGAATGGGCCTGCGCCTCACAACCATCCATCCCAGAGCCCCCCATCCCTTACCACAACGAACACTCTATTCTGGAGAGACGACGTCAACAGGCTGTTTAAAAGGCAGAACCCCCCAAAGCAGCCGACCAAGACTCTGTCTCTCGCTCCACCCTGAATCACGGTGGTGATCATCGGTCTCCGGTGTTCACAGACATTTTCAACACCTCCCAGGAGATATGCCACGTCCTCGTCCCCAAAAAACAAGGACCACAGGACTTAATCACTACAGGCCCTGACATCTGTGGTCATGAAGTCTTTTGAGCGCCTTGTCCTGTCCCACCTCAAAACCCTCACCGAACCACTCCTGGACCCGCTGCAGAACCTATGCCAGGAACATGTTTGTAGACTTCAGCTCTGCTTTTAACAGCATCATCCCCTCGCTGCTGCAGGACAAACTCTCCCAGCTGCACTTGCACAACTCCACCTGCAAGTGGATCACAAACTTCCTGTCTGACAGGAAGCAGGAAGTAAAGCTGGGAAAACATGTGTAAGTCTTCCTTGTATGTGTAATGTAATAATACAGCTTCTGATTCTGATTATATGGTCAACACATGACCCCACACTTGATAATGCTGTGTTAAACACTCCTTACATATTTTTTGGTATTAAAGACTCTTCCGACAGAGTTAAACTAAAACTTTTAAACCACAATTTTTTCACCGTGATGATTAAAGCTCATATATCAAATTACTATATTGCAGCTCGCAGCTCTAATTGTCATATATGAAATATTAAATCAATGCAAAACATCTAATCAAAAATAGATTAACTGCGTAGGAGCAAGCAATGTAGCTAATCAGGGCTCATTGAGCTTGGATCTTTTTTATTTTTATACTGAGTGTCTTCTAGAGAGAAAAGAAATACTTGTGATTAGTTTTCTAGCTGTGCTGGCTCACTGCTTTTAATTTAGAAGTTACAGAGGCTGAATTACTTTTTTTGAGCCACTGAGGTAATATTGGTTAATACAGAAGCTGTCTTCAATACTTAAAGGTTTTTGGATGTGTTTTGGAGTTGCATAGTGTTTCATTTCTATTTTCACTTGCCTGGCTGGCTCTCTGGGATATGGACAAGCATGCTAGACAAGCATATATAATAAAGGATGGGAGCACAAGAGCTTGGATACTGCAGAGATTCCTTTTCATACCAGCAGCGACAGCCTGTGGCTGTTGTTGCTTTCACCTTGTGTGTCTTTGTGTGAGTAATCATGGCAAAATGTGGTCCTGGAGACACCTATGTTAGTGGGAAATACCACAGAGGCCAGCGTACTTTGCTGTTGACAGATTTTGTCAATGCGACAGCATCACAGCTGTGCTAGATGCAAGTCAAAAAAGCTGTGTGTAGTTGGGATCAATATGAAAGGCTGAAGATGGATGTGGTCTGAGCAAAGGCGTCGGTAGTATAGAGGGGAAGGGAAGTGGGGAAGGGGCCCACTTTACCCCCATGGCCCGATTTTGCATCATGGCTGGTGAGACCACAAGACGGTTCCAAGTTTTTTATTTTACACCAAATTTGTTATATCATAATGCAGAGGCTGCGAGCTTCTAGAGGCTGCGAGCTTCCTGCCACCCTACCTCAGGCCACCTTTCTCAGACCAAACTCTTCTTCAAACTTAATCCTTCATTTTTAATCTCAACTACACAGCTGTGAAGTTTTGCGACTGCATCTTGCAAGACAGAAATATAAACACATGGCAAAGCTGAAGTCCTGGAATAAAAACAATACCAGCATCTCTGTCGGGGATATAATTAATATATATACGTATATATAATTAAAACAAGATATGGCTTGAACAAGTGCAGTACAATGCATGCGTGTAGAGTTTATGTTCAAAAGGGGAAATTAACTATCAAGTGAGGATAAGTGATCTCACCAGGACGTAAACTAATAAAAATGCGTTAGTTGGAAACCTTGTTTTACATCTAATAAAAAAACGAATACATTTTTTCCCCCATCTTTGCTTATCCATCTCACGTGTTGCTCTTTCCAACTACCCTCACTGTCTGCAGGAAAAGTCAGGCGTCTGCTGATATTTGTTGCTGTTGACCTTGTGTTATCCTGATTTCCAAGCCACCAGCCATCTGGCCCCATGACTATTGGTATGCATTAACAGTGACCTCAACTGCTGAGTCATTCTGCACCCTTTGAAAGCATTTATCCTCTGTAGATAAACCACCGGACTTGGGGAGGATGGTAAAACGAGCAAAGGGATGGCTTGACAGAGCAGGAGAAGCGAGGAGGGTTGGGGGGGAAGCAGAGGGATAATGGCGAGACTGGAGATGAGGAATTAGCAGGTTCTGTTGGGCATCGATGGAGAAACCAGGGAGAGGAAGAGACAGCTGGGGGGTGGGGGGGCAGGAGTCTTGGGATGAGTCACCAGAAAGCACTGCGTTATCTTTAATCTGCAATGTCATCCTTTAGCTGCACCGTAGAGGCAGTTAGATATTTGATTAAGATGATGGGAAGGGGGATTTCTTTTTCTTTGTGCAGAGAAGGCGCAGCTGTCAGGATATAGTATACCTGAGGACACAGATAAACAACAGTCATGTTTCAGTGCCGTAAGGCAAATACAGAAGGGAAACAAAACAACCTAATCACAGCGTGGAGGGGACTTTAATTCAGAATAACTTCATTACAACTGCAAACACTTTTACAAATGTGTGGCAATGATGGTTGAATTACCAATTAGCTGCATTTGTCAGTTGAGTCAGGGACACCTGGGTCAAGGAATTGACCATTTGTAGCAATTAGCCTTGTCAGAAAAGGCTCTGCTCTTTGAAGGAGCTCTCAAGGTATCTAATGAGCAACAGGGATTCTGCTAAGAGAACTAATTGCCCGTTAGGGAAAGACATACATAAATGTTAAATCTTAGCTAAATATTAAACACCTAGAAAATAAGGAGTCCTATGAGGTGGCGCATGAATGTACAACGTTACTTAGAAATAGCAGTTATAATGGCATTGGACACTACTGTATTAAATAGATTGAACTTTATTCCATACTCAGATGGACATATAATTCAAGATTTCATGCGGGAAA
>NW_026551764.1:0-8347 GCF_027596085.1 Anoplopoma fimbria | reverse complement strand
ACATCACTTTTGTGCGTCCTGCATACTTTGTGTAAGTGGATTTATTGGCATACCTAATATCAAGTATTACTATGTCTTCCTCTTTTCGTTTATATTGTTTCAGTGCTTGGAAACACAGTTTGTGATGGCAGTAATATACTTGGATCATAATCTGAGAACTCCAAAATATATTGCAGTTTTTAATCTAGCATTTGTGGACCTGTTTGGTAGCTCTGCTCTGGATGCCGAAGGTTCTTGACATCTTTCTGTTTAAGCATGACAACATCCCCTACAACGACTGCTTGACATTCCTTTTTTCTGCTACACCTGCCTTTCCATGCAGGTTCTTAATCTGCTTCACTCTGCTATGACAGACTTATTGCCATCATCTACCCTCTGCACTATCAAGTGAAGGTGACCCACAGGTTCATGCTGTCTATGATTGCATCTTTCTGGGTCTTTGTTATTACTGTTGTTCTTATTTCAGTTGGCCTTCTCACAAGACTTTCCTTCTGTAAATCTGTGGTTATTAACAGCTATTTCTGTGACCATGGCCAGATATACAGGCTGGCCTGCAATGACAACACACCCAACTATGTCATTAGTTTTTTGTTAGTACTTGTAATTCTTTGGCTTCCACTGGCATTTATCTTGTTAAGTTATCTATGTATTGGTTATGCTTTGTCTAAAGTGGCCACAGCTCAAGAAAGATACAAGGCCTTTAAAACCTGCACAGCTCATATTTCATTAGCGGCAATCTATTTCATCCCAATATTAATCACATTTACCATGAGTTCAAACATACATCCAAATGCCAGGATCATAAATCTGTCCCTGACCTCCATTTTTCCTCCCATGCTGAACCCATTCATTTATGTTCTGCAGACACAAGAAATCAAAGTATCATTGAAAAAAATATTAAAATTAGAAAGGAATCCAAAATTACAGTAAAGAAAGTGATCATAAAATGACCACCTGTGTTTTTATATTAAGGGCCTTGTGTTGAGGATTGCTATTTTGTCCATTAAAGTAATACTTGTTGATTAAAGTCAATCAAGCAGGAGCTATTGCGAATTTTTCAACATTAAACTTCAACTCATTTTTATTGAATTTAATCCTTATGCTGATCTCCTATTTTGAGACTAATTATGCATGATTTAAGTGACTTTAATAAGCACCTGTCCTTGGCTACTTTAGCGGTTGTATTTATTTACATATTACAATATTTGTGTTCTCTGTTTCTGTTTTGTTTATATGTTTAACTGTTAAATTGTTTGTTGTATTGTCTGTTCACACTTTAATGTTTTCACTTAGTTTGTATTATGTGTAGAACCCTTGGACACACGATGACCCATCTCAGGTGGCTTATCCTAAATAACTAAATTTGCATGTATATTTTGTTCTGATTTGCTTGTGTAATGCAAAGAAAACAAGTTCTTGTAATCAAAGTTTGTGTCTCTGCACATGTTCACTGTGCATTAGGACATTCATATAACCTTCATTTTCATCTTTCTGTGTTTATATTGTAAAATGAATTATAATAATATTTATTGCAATCAAATGTTTAGATATTTTTCTGCTTCTTTATAGACATGGATATCTCATTTAAAAAGCACCAAGACCCATCTTGTTTTCTTGTCTGCTTCTGTTTTTTGAACAACTGTACTGTGTTTTTTTCAACCCAACACTACTTTAACTTAAATCTCTCCAGCCATTCAGGGACATACGGACATTTATAAAGAACTATATTGTGAAGCACCCTCATCAATCTTAGATTCTTTGGAGCTGAATGCCTGAATTTCAAAATATTGAAAGATGGACAATGCAAATTTGCCGAAATGTTTTGACATATTTACCCAGAGGAGATTATCGTAAAATAATAAAGTCCAATTCAGGCTACTTAAACCAATTATGAGGCTCTGTGTCTTTTTTAACGTGTAGTTGCAGCATGCCTTAAAGCACATTATTATGGTTGCCTGGGAGGCAGTTATGAAGCAACCAGAATTTTACAATGATTGTCACAGCGTAGGAACGCAATTTGTTAGCGCCAGATGAGTGACCACTTTGTTAGGCTTATTTTCTGCCTCTAGTGTAGCATTAAAGCATGGCATAGTTAACAAGCAACTAGCGGACAGCTGGCTAGTAATAAGGCCTCTGCTGGAGCATCAGGAACGGTTCAGGTGGAGAGTAGTAATGCAGCACGGAGATGACGAGAGGCTTCCAAAACAAAATCCCACAAAATGAAAATAAATTCAGATGAAGTTCAGTTAGAAGTTGATGAGGGTTAAGCTGCTAAAATGTAGAAGACACCACAGTTACTGCAGTAAGCGTGGTGTTGTGTCGAAGTGGTGTTTGTGAAGAGAATGTCACCCTCGATCTGGACTGCATTTCCTTTTAGTCCATTTCATGTTGAGAAACATAGTAAAATGATAGTTTTCTTTAGTTGAATATGCGTTTGCCAAATTATAAGAGATGCTTTGACACATGATGTTGATGGTGCATCTTAATTTTATCTGTACATTTCGTTGATAATTAGAGTCGCGTTTTTTCACTTTTCTTGCTTTTTGAACCGAGTTCTGCTGATACAGACACCAGCACAGAGGGGCACTGTGCAGCTGTCTAATGTAATGTATGGTAATGTAATGTAATGTAATGTCTACAGGTTCATGGTCTGCTTTAACATTTTTGTCAACTTCACTTGTTGACTTTAACCTTATAGGTCAGCACTAGCTAAATCTCGGGACACACACACACACATGCACACACACACACACACACACACACACACACACACACACACACACACACACACACACACACACACACACACACACACACGCGCGCGCTTCCCCGCTGTCGCAAATCCATGAAACATTTAATTTCACAGGAAAACAGAGAAATACAACTCTTATTAAAAACACTGACACTCTTAAAGCACCGTACTAATAACATGAGGTATCGTACCGTTTTTAAATGCTTGGTATTTCAATACCTTTCTTCTAACGGTATACTGTGAGTTTAATTAGTTTATAAGATTGGAAAGGTGTTTGTCTGATGCTGAGCGGCTAATGGACACATGGGATCAGAAAATGACCTTATTTGACATGAAGTCAGGAGAGGATTTATCAGCCACCCTTGTCAAAACATTTAAAGCTCCACAGAGCTACATCATCACAAACAGACCAATAGAACACAGAGTACTGACACACCTAGAGGACGCTTACCTACATCAACCACTGCACTGTGGACAGAAAAGCTGGACAAGTTTTACAATGAATTTTTTCAACTCAGCTCTTGGGAAAAACATCACTTTTGTGCGTCCTGCATATTTTGTGATAAGTGGTTTTTCTGGCATACCTAATATCAAGTATTACTATGTCTTCCTCTTTTTCGTTTATATTGTTTCAGTGCTTGGAAACACAGTTGTGATGGCAGTAATATACTTGGATCATAATCTGAGAACTCCAAAATATATTGCAGTTTTTCATCTAGCATTTGTGGACCTGTTTGGTAGCTCTGCTCTGGTGCCGAAGGTTCTTGACATCTTTCTGTTTAAGCATGACTACATCCCCTACAACGACTGCTTGACATTCCTTTTTTCTGCTACACCTGCCTTGCCATGCAATCATTTAATCTGGTTGCACTCTCCTATGACAGACTTATTGCCATCATCTACCCTCTGCACTATCAAGTGAAGGTGACCAACAGGTTCATGCTGTCTATGATTGCCTCTTTCTGGGTCTTTGTTATAATTGCTGCACTTATTTCAGTTGGCCTTCTCACAAGACTTTCCTTCTGTAAATCTGTGGTTATTAACAGCTATTTCTGTGACCATGGTCAGATGTACAGGCTGGCATGCAATGACAACACACCCAGCTATGTCGTAAGTGTGTTGTTACCGTTTCTTATTCTTTGGCTTTCTCTGATATTCATCTTGTTAACTTACATATATATCAGCTATGCTTTGTCTAAAGTGGCCACAGCTCAAGAAAGATACAAGGCCTTTAAAACCTGCACAGGTCATCTTTCATTAGTGGCAATCTATTTCATTCCAATAATAATCATATTTACCATGATGAAAAACATACATCCAAATGCCAGGATCATAAATCTGTCCCTGACCTCTATTTTTCCTCCCATGTTGAACCCATTCATTTATGTTCTGCAGACACAAGAAATCAGAGTATCATTGAAAAAAATATTTAAAATCAGAAAGGAATCCAAAATTACAGTAAAGAAAGTGATCATAAAATGACCACCTGTGTTTTTATATTAAGGGCCTTGTGTTGAGGA
This sequence comes from Anoplopoma fimbria, assembly GCF_027596085.1. Taxonomy (NCBI): domain Eukaryota; kingdom Metazoa; phylum Chordata; class Actinopteri; order Perciformes; family Anoplopomatidae; genus Anoplopoma; species Anoplopoma fimbria. The sequence continues at coordinate 4,075 of NW_026551764.1, read as the reverse complement.
TTGCTATTTTGTATATTAAAGTAATACATGTTGATTAAAGTCAATCAAGCAGGAGCTATTGCGCATTTTTCAACATTAAATTCAACTTGAATTCATTTTTATTGAATTTAATCCTTATGCTGATCTCCTATTTTGAGACTAATTATGCATGATTTAAGTGACTTTAATAAGCACCTGTCCTTGGCTACTTTAGCGGTTGTATTTATTTACATATTACAATAATTGTGTTCTCTGTTTCTGTTTTGTTTATATGTTTAACTGTTAAATTGTTTGTTGTATTGTCTGTTCACACTTTAATGTTTTCACTTAGTTTGTATTATGTGTAGAACCCTTGGACACACGATGACCCATCTCAGGTGGCTTATCCTAAATAACTAAATTTGCATGTATATTTTGTTCTGATTTGCTTGTGTAATGCAAAGAAAACAAGTTCTTGTAATCAAAGTTTGTGTCTCTGCACATGTTCACTGTGCATTAGGACATTCATATAACCTTCATTTTCATCTTTCTGTGTTTATATTGTAAAATGAATTATAATAATATTTATTGCAATCAAATGTTTAGATATTTTTCTGCTTCTTTATAGACATGGATATCTCATTTAAAAAGCACCAAGACCCATCTTGTTTTCTTGTCTGCTTCTGTTTTTTGAACAACTGTACTGTGTTTTTTTCAACCCAACACTACTTTAACTTAAATCTCTCCAGCCATTCAGGGACATACGGACATTTATAAAGAACTATATTGTGAAGCACCCTCATCAATCTTAGATTCTTTGGAGCTGAATGTCTGAATTTCAAAATATTGAAAGATGGACAATGCAAATTTGCCGAAATGTTTTGACATATTTACCCAGAGGGAGATTATCGTAAAATAATAAAGTCCAATTCAGGCTACTTAAACCAATTATGAGGCTCTGTGTCTTTTTTAACGTGTAGTTGCAGCATGCCTTAAAGCACATTATTGTGGTTGCCTGGAGGCAGTTATGAAGCAACCAGAATTTTACAATGATTGTCACAGCGTAGGAACGCAATTTGTTAGCGCCAGATGAGTGACCACTTTGTTAGGCTTATTTTCTGCCTCTAGTGTAGCATTAAAGCATGGCATAGTTAACAAGCAACTAGCGGACAGCTGGCTAGTAATAAGGCCTCTGCTGGAGCATCAGGAACGGTTCAGGTGGAGAGTAGTAATGCAGCACGGGAGATGACGAGAGGCTTCCAAAACAAAATCCCACAAAATGAAAATAAATTCAGATGAAGTTCAGTTAGAAGTTGATGAGGGTTAAGCTGCTAAAATGTAGAAGACACCACAGTTACTGCAGTAAGCGTGGTGTTGTGTCGGAGTGGTGTTTGTGAAGAGAATGTCACCCTCGGATCTGGACTGCATTTCCTTTTAGTCCATTTCATGTTGAGAAACATAGTAAAATGATAGTTTTCTCTTTAGTTGAATATGCGTTTGCCAAATTACAAGAGATGCTTTGACACATGATGTTGATGGTGCATCTTAATTTTATCTGTACATTTCGTTGATAATTAGAGTCGCGTTTTTTCACTTTTCTTGCTTTTTGAACCGAGTTCTGCTGATACAGACACCAGCTCAGAGGGGCACTGTGCAGCTGTCTAATGTAATGTAATGTAATGTAATGTAATGTAATGTAATGTTCATGGTCTGCTTTAACATTTTTGTCAACTTCACTTGTTGACTTTAACCTTATAGGTCAGCACTAGCTAAATCTCGGGACTCACAGTTTACTTTTTGACCGCCAACTCCCAGCCGCTCAAAGTTTAAACGTCCCACTCCCATGCAATCTCAATCTAAAGCAGAGCGCTGCACACACACACACACACACACACACACACACACACACACACACACACACACACACACACACACACACACACACACACACACACACACACACACACACACACACACACACACACACACGCGCTTCCCGCTGTCACAAATCCATGAAACATTTAATTTCACAGGAAAACAGAGAAATACAACTCTTATTAAAAACACTGAGACTCTTAAAGCACCGTACTAATAACATGAGGTATCGTACCGTTTTTAAATGCTTGGTATTTCAATACCTTTCTTCTAACGGTATACTGTGAGTTTAATTAGTTTATAAGATTGGAAAGGCGTTTGTCTGATGCTGAGCAGCTAATGGACACATGGGATCAGAAAATGACCTTATTTGACATGAAGTCAGGAGAGGTTTTATCAGCCATCCTTGTCAAAACATTTAAAGCTCCACAGAGCTACATCATCACAAACAGACCAATAGAACACAGAGTACTGACACACCTAAGAGGACGCTTACCTACATCAACCACTGCACTGTGGACAGAAAAGCTGGACAAGTTTTACAATGAATTTTTTCAACTCAGCTCTTGGGAAAAACATCACTTTTGTGCGTCCTGCATATTTTGTGATAAGTGGTTTTTCTGGCATACCTAATATCAAGTATTACTATGTCTTCCTCTTTTTCGTTTATATTGTTTCAGTGCTTGGAAACACAGTTGTGATGGCAGTAATATACTTGGATCATAATCTGAGAACTCCAAAATATATTGCAGTTTTTCATCTAGCATTTGTGGACCTGTTTGGTAGCTCTGCTCTGGTGCCGAAGGTTCTTGACATCTTTCTGTTTAAGCATGACTACATCTCCTACAACGACTGCTTGACATTCCTTTTTTTCTGCTACATCTGCCTTGCCATGCAATCATTTAATCTGGTTGCACTCTCCTATGACAGACTTATTGCCATCATCTACCCTCTGCACTATCAAGTGAAGGTGACCAACAGGTTCATGCTGTCTATGATTGCCTCTTTCTGGGTCTTTGTTATAATTGCTGCACTTATTTCAGTTGGCCTTCTCACAAGACTTTCCTTCTGTAAATCTGTGGTTATTAACAGCTATTTCTGTGACCATGGCCAGATATACAGGCTGGCATGCAATGACAACACACCCAGCTATGTCGTAAGTGTGTTGTTACCGTTTCTTATTCTTTGGCTTTCTCTGATATTCATCTTGTTTACTTACATATATATCAGCTATGCTTTGTCTAAAGTGGCCACAGCTCAAGAAAGATACAAGGCCTTTAAAACCTGCACAGGTCATCTTTCATTAGTGGCAATCTATTTCATTCCAATAATAATCACATTTACCATGATGAAAAACATACATCCAAATGCCAGGATCATAAATCTGTCCCTGACCTCTATTTTTCCTCCCATGCTGAACCCATTCATTTATGTTCTGCAGACACAAGAAATCAAAGTATCCTTGAAAAAAATATTTAAAATCAGAAAGGAATCCAAAATTACAGTAAAGAAAGTGATCATAAAATGACCACCTGTGTTTTTATATTAAGGGCCTTGTGTTGAGGATTGCTATTTTGTCCATTAAAGTAATACTTGTTGATTAAAGTCAATCAAGCAGGAGCTATTGGGAATTTTTCAATATTAAATTCAACTTGAATTCATTTTTATTGAATTTAATTCTTATGCTGATCTCCTATTTTGAGACTAATTATGCATGATTTAAGTGACTTTAATAAGCACCTGTCCTTGGCTAGTTCACACTTTAATGTTTTCACTTAGTTTGTATTATGTGTAGAACCCTTGGACACACGATGACCCATCTCAGGTGGCTTATCCTAAATAACTAAATTTACATGTATATTTTGTTCTGATCTGCTTGTGTAATGCAAAGAAAACAAGTTCTTGTAATCAAAGTTTGTGTCTCTGCCCATGTTCACTGTGCATTAGGACATTTATACAACCTTCCTTTTCATCTTTCTGTGTTTATTTTAAAATTAATTATAATAAAATATTTATTGCAATCAAATGTTTGGATATTTTTCTGCTTCTTTATAGACATGGATATCTCATATTTAAAAAGCACCAAGACCCATTTTGTTTTCTTGTCTGCTTCTGTTTTTGAACAACCATGCTGTCTTTTTCAACCTTTTTCAACCCTTTAACTTAAGCCTCTCCAGCTATTCATTTTTTTTAATGAACTATATTGTGAAGCACCCACATAAATCGTAGATTCTTTGGAGCT
>NW_026551763.1:0-3499 GCF_027596085.1 Anoplopoma fimbria | reverse complement strand
AAGCCATTGTTTACTTACATAGCCATGACCATTGAAACTTTGTCAAAACGTAGGCGGAGTTCATTTGACTTGGCTGCATTTAGTATTTAAGATGGGCAACATTTTGCAAGAAACACCACTTCCACATCATCTCGGACACAACACAGAGGATGCCAGGAAGAAACATCTAGACAACCAGGAAAATTTTTACAGCTCACTGGAGGTCTTGTATGTTGCCTCAACTTGAGCATGTGCTTCTCTTTGTGGTTGTCTTAGTTGTTACAATCGCATGGGATTGAATCCAGTACATTTTCCTATTTATGTCCAGATTTGGTCTGCATGATTACCCTTACAAAAACACTAACTTTGGTTCTCAATGCAGTAAGTGCTTTTTGTTGGGGTAGTTTTGCTGATCCCTGAAGATGTCTTGAGGTCCTACAGTAGAATTTACTTTTTGGAGTAGAAATTCAGTGCTAACTGTAATTATTTGTATTGTTTTCAAGAACTGCTGATGGAGCTGCAAGATCAGGCCACCATGTGGCAAAGAGTTGCACCAAGAAGTCTCATTGCAGTCTAATTGACCTCTCATCAAATGCTAATGGTATGCATACATTTAAGATGATGGTTGTCGTTTCTTGAAGCCATTGTTTACTTACATAGCCATGACCATTGAAACTTTGTCAAAAAGTAGGCGGAGTTCATTTGACTTGTGTGCATTTAGTATTTAAGATGGGCAACATTGTGCAAGAAACACCACTTCCACATCATCTGGGACACAACACAGAGGATGCCAGGAAGAACCATCTGGACAACTAGGAAAATCTTTACAGCTCACTGGAGGTCTTGTATGTTGCCTCAACTTGAGCATTGGCTTGTGTTTGAGTTCAGTAAGTGCTACTTCTTGGGGCACTTGAACCTGACAAATACTACGGACAACAACAAGAGATAGATGTCAATGAAATCATATTCAGATAACCTCAAACGGAGACACTGGTGATTTATTAGTCCATAAGTGCTTCTCTTTGGGGTTGTCTTGGTTGTGTGTTCTTCAACCGACATATTAAAGGAAAATTGGACAGATGTTCAATTTCCACCATTTCAAAAAGACTAGCAAAATGAATAAATAGGGAACAGAGGAAGAAATACTTTTTTAAGTGAAATGCTCTCAGATTACCTCAAATAGAGCCACTGCTGATTCTTGTGTTCATAAGTGCTTCTCTTTGTGGTTGTCTTAGTTGTTACAATCGCATGGGATTGAATCCAGTATATTTTCCTATTTATGTCCAGATTTGGTCTGCATGATTACCCTTACAAAAACACTAACTTTGGTTCTCAATGCAGTAAGTGCTTTTTGTTGGGGTAGTTTTGCTGATCCCTGCATCTTTGAGTGTTTGAGTTGTATGTCATTTGAAAATTGTAGTGAGATATGCACTCCAATTTTAGTCCCTGATACTGCATTGGAATTGCTTTCAGATCTGTTGCCCTCAGAAGATGTCTTGAGGTCCTACAGTAGAATTTACTTTTCAAGTAGAAATTCTGTGCTAACTGTAATTATTTGTATTGATTTCAAGAACTGCTGATGGAGCTGCAAGTTCAGGCCACCATGTGGCAAAGAGTTGCACCAAGAAGTCTCATTGCAGTCTAATTGACGACTCATCAAATGCTAATGGTATGCATACATTTAAGATGATAGTTGTCGTTTCTTGAAGCCATTGTTTACTTACATAGCCATGACCTTTGAAACTTCATCAAAACGTAGGCGGAGTTCATTTGACTTGGCTGCATTTAGTATTTAAGATGGGCAACATTTTGCAAGAAACACCACTTCCACATCATCTCGGACACAACACAGAGGATGCCAGGAAGAAACATCTAGACAACCAGGAAATTTTTTACAGCTCACTGGAGGTCTTGTATGTTGCCTCAACTTGAGCATTGGCTTTTGTTTGAATTCAGTAAGTGCTACTTGTTGGGGCGGTTGAACCTGACAAATACTACGGACTACAAGAAGAGATTAATGTCAATGAAATCATATTCAGATAACCTCAAACGGAGACATTCATGATTTATTAGTCCATAAGTGCTTCTCTTTGGGGTTGTCTTGGTTGTGTGTTCTTCAACAGACATATTAAAGGAAAATTGGACAGATGTTCAATTTCCACCATTTCAAAAAGACTAGCTAAATGAATAAATAGGGAACAGAGGAAGAAATACTTTTTATATGGGAAATGCTCTCAGATCACCTCAACTGGTGATTCCTGTGTTCATAAGTGCTTCTCTTTGTGGTTGTCTTAGTTGTTACAATCGCATGGGATTGAATCCAGTACATTTTCCTATTTATGTCCAGATTTGGTCTGCATGATTACCCTTACAAAAACACTAACTTTGGTTCTCAATGCAGTAAGTGCTTTTTGTTGGGGTAGTTTTGCTGATCCCTGCATCTTTGAGTGTTTGAGTTGTATGTCATTTGAAAATTGTAGTGAGATATGCACTCCAATTTTAGTCCCTGATACTGCATTGGAATTGGATTCAGATCTGTTGCCTCAGAAGATGTCTTGAGGTCCTACAGTAGAATTTACTTTTTGGAGTAGAAATTCAGTGCTAACTGTAATTATTTGTATTGTTTTCAAGAACTGCTGATGGAGCTGCAAGATCAGGCCACCATGTGGCAAAGAGTTGCACCAAGAAGTCTCATTGCAGTCTAATTGACCTCTCATCAAATGCTAATGGTATGCATACATTTAAGATGATGGTTGTCGTTTCTTGAAGCCATTGTTTACTTACATAGCCATGACCATTGAAACTTTGTCAAAAAGTAGGCGGAGTTCATTTGACTTGTGTGCATTTAGTATTTAAGATGGGCAACATTGTGCAAGAAACACCACTTCCACATCATCTGGGACACAACACAGAGGATGCCAGGAAGAACCATCTGGACAACTAGGAAAATCTTTACAGCTCACTGGAGGTCTTGTATGTTGCCTCAACTTGAGCATTGGCTTGTGTTTGAGTTCAGTAAGTGCTACTTCTTGGGGCACTTGAACCTGACAAATACTACGGACAACAACAAGAGATAGATGTCAATGAAATCATATTCAGATAACCTCAAACGGAGACACTGGTGATTTATTAGTCCATAAGTGCTTCTCTTTGGGGTTGTCTTGGTTGTGTGTTCTTCAACCGACATATTAAAGGAAAATTGGACAGATGTTCAATTTCCACCATTTCAAAAAGACTAGCAAAATGAATAAATAGGGAACAGAGGAAGAAATACTTTTTTTAAGTGAAATGCTCTCAGATTACAAATAGAGCCACTGCTGATTCTTGTGTTCATAAGTGCTTCTCTTTGTGGTTGTCTTAGTTGTTACAATCGCATGGGATTGAATCCAGTACATTTTCCTATTTATGTCCAGATTTGGTCTGCATGATTACCCTTACAAAAACACTAACTTTGGTTCTCAATGCAGTAAGTGCTTTTTGTTGGGGTAGTTTTGCTGATCCCTGCATCTTTGAGTGTTTG
>NW_026551762.1:0-2561 GCF_027596085.1 Anoplopoma fimbria | reverse complement strand
AGGGATTCAGTAGAAGGACCCACTAGCAGACACACAGCTCTTGGTTCAGAGTATATTTAATTTAGTTCTCAAGCAACAATCCTAAGGGAACAAAACAGTCTCGTAGTCAAAAATCCAAAAAGTCAGAACAGAGTCCAAGGCAAAGGTATCCAAAATCCAAACAGGGCAGGTCAAAATCAGGCAAAGGTCAAAAATCACAGGCAGACAGAATATAACAAGGTTTAGGGAACGCTGGAAAGGCTCAGGTATTAACTGGCAGTGAGTGTGTGTGAGACTGGTGTTTAAATACTGCAGAGTTGATGAGTGGATTGAAGGCAGGTTTGTGTGGCTTGGAGCAGGTGAGTATGCTTGTGCTGATGAGGTGATTAGGTGAGTGAGGGAAGAGTGTGGTGAGAGAGTGGGAGGGGTGACACACCCACCTCACAGACACACACACACAGATAACCAAACAAGGGAGCACAGGAGACACAAGGGCAAGGGAAAACACATGAAACACAAGGAATAAACAGAGACATGGCCATGGTCATGACAGTACCCCCCCTCAAGGGGACGGCTCCTGAAGTCCCCAAAAAGTCCAAAGGAACATATATCGGGTGGGCGGTGGGGGCCCGGAGGAGGGCTAGAACTCCTCCGAGGCTGCAGAGTCAGAGTCCTCGAAGGCTGAGGCAAGGCGGATGGGCAGAACCCCTCTGGGGGCGAACTGGAGGACTACTAGACCGACGGGGCCTCTCTGGGGGTCGGCCACGGCGAGGGTCTCTCGAGGCGGGCGGATCCTCTCTGGAGGTCTGGCGAGGGTCTCTCGAGGCGGGCGGATCCTCCCTGGAGGTCGGGCGAGGATCTCTCGTGGCGGGCGGGTCCTCTCTGGAGGTCTGGCGAGGGTCTCTCGAGGCGGGCGGATCCTCTCTGGAGGTCGGGCGAGGGTCTCTCGAGGCGGGCGTATCCTCTCTGGAGGTCGGGCGAGAGGCACTGGAGACTGGGGCTCTGGAGACTGGGGCTCTGGAGACTGGGGCTCTGGAGACCGGGGCTCTGGAGACTGGGCACTGGAGACTCTCTGGTGGCAGGTCTCTCGGACCTGGGGCTCTGGCGGCAAGGCGGGAACAGGAGCAGGGGGACGCTGCGACCCAGGAGGAACAGGAGCAGGGGCGCTGCGACCCAGCGGAAGCAGGGGAACAGCGGCCCAGGGGGACTGGAGTCGGCCGGAGCACCGACGGGACAGGCGGTGCAGGAGTCGGACAGAGCGGCGACGGGTCAGGAGGTGCAAGAGTCGGCCGCCGACGGAACAGGAAACGGCAGGGGCGCCGACGGGTCAGGAGTCGGCCGGGACGCCGACGGAACAGGAGTCGGCCGGAAGGCCGGCGGGACAGGCGCAGTCTGGAAAGCCGGCGACAGCTTAGGGACAGGCTGAGCAAAGGTCTGTGAAATGGCTGCCGTGAGCTGCTGAACCCTGTTAGCCAAGGCAGTCCAGTCAAAGTTGCTGCCCGTCAGGGTGTGGCGAACGTCAGCAGTGTTGGTGACAACCTGGGTCTTAGTCGGCCGGGACGCCGACGGAACAGAGTCGGCCGGAACCCGGGTCAGGACCGGGCGCCGACGGATCAGAGTCGGCAGGTGCCGACGGGTCAGGAGTCGGCAGGAACGCCGACGGGTCAGGAGTCGGCCGGAACGGCCAGGAGTCGGCCGGAACGCCGTCAGGAGTCGGCCGGAACGGACGGGTCAGGAGTCGGCAGGAAGGCCGACTGGCGCAGTCTGGAAAGCCGGCGAGAGCTTAGGGACAGGCTGAGCGAAGGTCTGTGAAATGGCTGCCGTGAGCTTTGAACCTTGTTAGCCAAGGCAGTCCAGTCAATCTGCTCGTCAGGGTGTGGCGAACGTCAGCAGTGTTGGTGACAACCTGGGTCTTAGTCGCCGGGACGCCGTCATGAACCCGAACCGGGCCTGTGATGAGGTGTCGACCGCTGGGTCCATGTCTTGGCCAGATCGTTCTGTTACGGAATGTGGTGTGGACCCAAAATGCAGGACGACCAGGAGACGGATACAGTTCTGGCGCTTTATTTAAAGCAGAGAACTCAGCATACAGACAGGCAGGATAAGACTCACAGAGGGAAACAGGCAGGGGATCAGGCAGACAGAAATCAGAGGAAGCGGAGGTTAAACTCGGGGTCGGGGACAGAAGGCTGAGTCGTTGACCGGGGCACAGGCAAGGCAGGTAAGTCCAGACAGGCAGGCAGGGTCGGCAACGGGAAATCAGTCCGGGGATAACGCTGGAAGGTCTGGCATAATGCGAAGTACGATCTGGCCGTGAGTGTGTGTGAGACTGGTGTTTAAATACTGCAGAGTTGATGAGTGGATTGAAGGCAGGTTTGTGTGGCTTGGAGCAGGTGAGTATGCTTGTGCTGATGAGGTGATTAGGTGAGTGAGGGAAGAGTGTGGTGAGAGAGTGGGAGGGGTGACACACCCACCTCACAGACACACACACAGATAACCAAACAAGGGAGCACAGGAGACACAAGGGCAAGGGAAAACACATGAAAACACAAGGAATAAGCAGAGACATGGCCATGGTCATG
>NW_026551761.1:0-10499 GCF_027596085.1 Anoplopoma fimbria | reverse complement strand
ATCACACGCATGTGATAAGCTAAACAGCGAGTCACCCCTTGCAGAAGCCTTTGTTTGTTTACTCATCTGTGTTGCCATGATAACCACTATAGCACACGCAGCAGGTTTCATTTTGAGTATTGTGTTTTTGCTGTTGATCTTTGTCTTTGTAAACTTTAAAACTTCCGGCCTGGTCTGATAAAGTAGTCTGTCTGTCTCTCTATCAAAGGCATTTTGAGGTTTTGACTTTTATTTCATCTTTTTTTTAGCCACACTGCAGTCTGGTACAGATATCCACTGTCCCCTGACGTTTCCTCTCGCCCCTCCATGAGGTTGACTTTTTGTGGTTTGGAGTGGAATGTGAACGGATGTGTTGCCATAAGTTGCCATCCCCTGACTTTTCCTCTTCCACCATAATCAGTTAAAATCTTTAATTTGTCCTGTTCTCTGGGTTTGCGACCATCTATCTGCACAACCAAAGACATTCTCCTCGGCCTAAGTACGCCATGTTTGTTCCTGTTGACCTTGTAATGTCACTGTGTTATCTTTCCCTGAGTTGTAGAATCCTGTCTTGGAATATATTAAAAAGGTGTTGGCATCTGATGTTCCAATCTGTCACTCAAACTGAACTTCCTGATTGTATTTCAGCGTCTCAACAGCATCTAACGCAACATCAACGCAGCCCCTTTCGTTTGACCCCCGCTTATTCTTCTTAATACATTGATTGTATCAAAGTCACAGCAGGTGTAACACTTATTTCTTTGTCAAAACAAAATGTGCAGGTGTGGTATATTTTCTGGTCTTTCACAATACAGCTAAGGACCCAAGTGTTTTTGTCTTACATAGGATACAGGAAGCAGATGGACAGGATACCAGGGGCCAAATGTGATTAAGTGTGTATAATGACTGAGCCACATACATTGTCTTGACATCCCCCCCAAATGTGATTAACATGCACCCTATATAATGAGGTGTAAGAGCTCGAAAGTCAGGGAACTCACAGATTCGACTCGAGACCTCCGGGCGCTCTAGACGTCCGTCATGACATGTGTTGCTTGTTTATAATAAACTTTATTATACCAGCAAGAACAGTGTCCGCGGAGCATCCTTTCTCATCACTTCAACAGCACTGTCGCATGAAAGATACGACACAGGTATCTCCAGTCTCTGTTTATATCTAGTACATTTGTTATGATGTACTCGTGGAATACTACGTAAGTGGGTGTGTCGCTTACATAACTTCATTCTTTTAGTCTGGGTTACTGGGGTAAAGTCATTATGAGGGTTGCTATGGCTCCGTCTCATTCTTGAACTTGCTCTAAATATAACACAGTCGCTGATCAGTACACAGATTCTGTCACACGACCTTGTGGGCACACCTAAGAAAGGGAAGGAGTTTACTGTAAATCACATGTTTAGGTTCAAGACTGTTCTTCACTGGAAGAAGTCTTTCTGTGCAGAAGTTTGTTTCCTGTCTGTATTTTCTTGCCCAAAATCAAATAGTCTTTGTGGATTAACAAAGTTGAACTGAATTGAATACAAAACTGTATGAACTTTTAATAAACTTTGAATTTCTCCAGAAAAGCTCTCTTATCAGTACTGTATGGAGAGGAAATACTGGTGTCAGGTTTCATCAGAGGAGCTGCACCGGGCCGAGCAAACAGTGGGCCAACTCTTTGTAACAGCTGATGGGAATTTATAGAAATGTTCACTTATTAACAAGACTCCATTTGCACACATGCAAGAAATGGGTGTAGGTGCTGTCTGGTGACCAAATTTGTTTCTTTGTCTTTCCGGTATATATTGAACAGAGACATGGTAGACTGTCACCCCTGCATGACTCACTTCCTATCACAAGACTCGCCGTCACCCCACCACCATTTCAGTCTTCAGTGCCTGAGAAAAATCATCAGATTACGGGACACACCTCTGAATGAATAATGAATGAACACAACTCTCGTTTTCACACAGGAGGAGTTTAATGTTTATTTGACAACAAAAGCAAATCACAGTGAAAGTGCTAAAGGGAATGTTACATGATTATAATAATATTTATAAAACAAAATCTCATAAGGCACACAGAGTTAAGAGATGGACATTTAAGACTCAAAGACATAAAATGACTGGACATATGACCTTATATTAAATATATAAAAATAGATATATAGATAGTAGGGTGATATACTACACAATATAAATATAATAAATATATTATTATATTAATTTAAATATATAATATAAGTTTGTCATATAAAATCATTTTCAAATGCTGTAAGACTTTCTTACTATGTTGAATACCCAAAGTATGAATATATACATATAAATATATTAATTTAATACTATATTAGATGTGGTCCTCAATGTGCACTCACTGGTGCCGCAGATAACCTTTCAGCTTCCATAGTCTCAAGAACTACTCACTGGTGCCATGATTCTCTTAATGCTTCAGATAACCTTTCAGCTTCCATCGTCTCAAGAACTATTCATCTGTGCACCAATTAATGACAGGCAACTAGTGACAATTATTATCATGGCTAAGATTGTCAAAATACTTAGAAAAAAAAATAATACAATTAACACTCAAAACAGCAAGAACGGCATAGTTCGTTGTACATTTATTTACAGTTTTTGATTTGAGCTTAAAAGTGAGTGGAATAAAGAGAAAGAAAAAGGAAGCTTGTAGTGACATGATTCCTGGAAGACATATTACGTAGTTCAGGCCACACTTGTTAAAACAAATACTACAGTGCTAGATGACAGCAAGAAACAAAAACATGTATTCAAATCAGTATTCGTCAAGAAACAGTGTTTCCCTGGAACTTTTTCACATGATGGGGAAAGGTATGAATACAGTGCATAAACTCTGATATGATACTGTAGTCGTGAAACCACATTGCAACTAAAATATTGTAGGGAAACACTGTAAAGAGCTTATAAATATCAGCGTGAACATTCAAGTCTACAGCAGTGGATTTAAGTGTGCGACAGAATATTTGCTGAGGAAATCCTACAACTACTAATGCTGCGACTACTCTAATAGTCATATTAGAACTACAGATTAAATGGAAAGCTTTCTACAAACGCTGCTCCTCCACATCAGACTTTTTGTTTTCCTGTTGCTTCCAGTTTCCTCTAGTTGCAGACCAAAAACAACAGCAGAGCATTAGAGAAGCAGCCAGATGAGGACAGCGAGGGTCATGTTCAGTGTTAGGGTTGGACTTTACAAAGTGATGTGTTAGTGCACAGGTTCCAAACTTGTTTTCCCAGCAACCCAATTCACAACAGGCGTTATCTATAAATTGTGAGAAAAAAAGCGATTTGTTAAATAAAAGGTGATTCTGCTTATTTATTTGACGACCCTTATAAATACTCCTTTGTCCCAGTCTTTGAGAATGCCTGTGTCAAAGTAATCAGACAAGTTTTTTGTAGCAATAAGTAACGTAACGCTAACTGGGTGTGGCTGATAAGCGTCTGTCAGCTCCAGCTTTCCATTGTTTGGTAACACAAACCTACTCTGAAGAATCCCGACTCTCAGTAGGTAACGCTGTACCTTAACGTGTTGCCTTTTAGTGGCAGTAAAAGGTTTATTTAATAAGTTACTTTTAAAGGTAACAATACCGAACACTGGTCATGTTATACAATGACATGCTTAAAAGTACCTGGTAATACGGTGTCTGCATCTGTAGCATAGGAGCCCCAGCAGCCCCAGCACTAGGACGATGACAGCAGGAACAATCCAGTAGGTGTGGGGAAACTCTGTCAAGAAAACAGTTTCTGATCAGAATCAGTAATCTCTTTTAAATCACTTTTTAAAATCCATCCATCCATCCATCCATCTCCTTCCGCTTATCCGGGGCCGGGTCGCGGGGGCAGCAAGCTAAGGAGGGTCCTCCAGACGTCCTTCTCCCCAGCAACACTTTCCAGCTCCTCCTGGGGAACCCCGAGGCGTTCCCAGGCCAGACGAGATATATAATCTCTCCAGCGTGTTCTGGGTCTACCCCGGGGCCTCTTACCAGTTGGACGTGCCTGGAAAACCTCTAAAGGGAGGCGTCCAGGAGGCATCCTGATCAGATGCCCGAGCCACCTCAGCTGGCCCCTTTCGACGCGAAGGAGCAGCGGCTCTACTCCGAGCTCCCTCCGGATGTCTGAGCTCCTCACCCTCTCTCTAAGGCTGAGCCCAGCCACCCTACGAAGGAAGCTCATTTCGGCCGCTTGTATTCGCGATCTCATTCTTTCGGTCACTACCCAAAGCTCATGACCATAGGTGAGGGTTGGAACGTAGATGGACTGGTAAATCGAGAGCTTTGCCTTTCGGCTCAGCTCCTTCTTCACCAAAACGGTCCGGTACAACGCCCGCATCCCTGCTGACGCTGCACCGAACCGCCTGTCCACCTCCCGCTCCATTTTACCCTCACTCGTGAATAAGATCCCGAGATACTTGAACTCCCTCGCTTGGGGCAGTGACTCACTCCCAACCCAGAGGGTGCAATCCACCGTTTTCCGGAAGAGAACCATGGCCTCAGACTTGGAGGTACTGACTCTCATCCCGACCGCTTCACACTCGGCTGTGAACCGCCCCAGTGCGTGCTGAAGGTCACGTTCTGAAGAAGCCAACAGAACCACATCATCTGCAAAAAGCAGGGATGCGATTCTGAGGTCTCCAAACCGGAAACTCTCCTCCCCCCCGCTGCGCCTCGAATTCCTGTCCATGAAAATCACAAACAGGATTGGTGACAATGGGCAGCCCTGGCGGAGGCCAACACGCACTGGGAACAAGCTCGACTTTGTGCCGAGTATCCGGACACAGCTCTCACTTTGGTCATACAAGGACCGAATGGCTCGTAGTAACGAACCAGGTACCCCATATTCCCGCAGTACCCCCCACAGGACTCCCCGAGGGACACGGTCGAAGGCCTTCTCCAAGTCCACAAAACACATGTAGACTGGATGAGCAAACTCCCATGCACCCTGCAACAGTCCCCGCCAGAGAGGTGACATTCCACGTCCCTAGAGCTAGTCTGTGATGCCGGGGGTCAGCACGCCCAGGTTTCCGCCCCAGCCTGCCGCCCAGCTCACATTGCACCCGACCCCAATGCCTATCCCTGCGGGTGGTGGGCCCACAGGGTGGCGGCACGATGTAGCTTTTTCGGGCTGGGCCCGGCCGGGCCCCATGTGCCAAGGCCCGGCCACCAGACGCTCGCCGGCGAGCTCCCCTACCAGGTCTGGCTCCAGGAGGGTGCCCCGGTTTCCCTATTCCGGGCGAGGTGCCACAACCTTGTATCGTCCGATTCATTGAGGTTTTGTGACTTTTTAAAACCCATCTTTACATAGTGGCATTTATGTGGAGTTGTATTTTTACTCCTTTTTTTTTATTTTTTTCTTTTTTTTTTCTTTCTTTTTTTTATTTAATTTAACTTTTAACTTTTAAATTATTATTATTATATGTTTTTTTGTATTTATTTGTATTTATTTTATTTGTATTTATTATATTTTATATATTTCTTTATTTTTTTTTATTTCTTAGTTTGTTTTTAATCGCTCTGTTTTAAAAGGTATACAATAAAATAAGTTTTCTAAATTGTTTAGCCCTACATCGGGGAGTGTTTGATTTGCATCACTTGGTGTCCTCACCGGGTGGTGCATTAAATCAGTGGTCAGCGCTGAGAAACAGTAACTATAATCTTAACCATAACCCATAACGACGACAGCCTTAATTTTATTGCATTGTTGTGCATCTTTTCTGTTCACAAACTGCTTTGGGATGTGACTTGAATGCTGCAATACTTGAGGTAAAAAATGGTATCTTCTTCTTTTTTTTTAGATAACTGTTATCTCATACCTCTTCTAGGATGTAACCCATATCTGATACAAATATAAACCATGTACAAAACAGTACAGTATCATTTACACAATTTATTTTAGTTCCTACCTCCTCTTTTCTCAGCCTCAGAGTTTCCGCTGCAGTTGGCTGCAAAAGAGAAAATTGTATAAATTTTAAAAAGGCATTTACTTCAAACTAAATGAAGGATACAAAAAAATTAAGCAAAGTCTGACCGGTAATAATAATAATAATAATAATAATAATAATAATAATAATAATAATAATAATAATAATAATAATACTCACTGGTGCAGGTTGCATTAAGTTGTATCCCCTAAGAAGAAATAATCGATTTTCGTTATCAATAACTTTCAATAAAACATCACAATATTATGCACTAATGTGAAATGTCAATATGTGATTCCCAAAGGAAAACTATCATCACAAATAACCAATATTAATAAGACTAGAGCAGGTCATATGACATAATTAAGAGGATATAGCTCTATTTTTATGTGTGCAGTGTTTTTTACAGTGTAATACCTCAGACATGCAGTCGAGAATGAAATACATCCGCTCTGAGCACTTGTTGGTAACAAGAGACCGGTTGTCTTTCCTCACCACCACCGGCTCTGTACGCGGCCCCTGGTTTGCGATCACGTGTTTCTAAAGTCGACATGTGGAAGACAAGAAAATCATATTTTATTTTATTCTAAATTGACACTGGACTTCAGAAGTTTCTCAGTTGAGAGGTTGTGTCCTGCTGAGTAAAGAGCGATGATTCAACTTCAGTTTTTGACAAATATTAGCTAAATAACTGATGACAAAACATATTAGGAATTACATTAATTGCAAAGACAGGGGTCATCCTTATTAGACGAGATACTTTGTGTAAAAAAACGGTGGCAGCTGTGAAGGATTTTCCTGATTGTTTGTTAAACTTCCCTCTCGTAGGTCAGGTCAACTGTCTGTTTCTCTTGGCCTGTCTCACTCTGTGTGCCTAATAAGGCCAAGCTGGCTATGGCTATTATGCTATTATGCAATGCCACTTACAGCGGGTAAAATAAGTATTGAACACGTCACCATTCTTCTCAGTAAATATATTTCTAAAGGTGCTATTGGCATGAAATTTTTACCAGATGTCGGTAACAACCCAAGTAATCCATACATACAAAGAAAACCAAACAAATAAGTTCAGAAATTAGGTGATGTGTAATCAAATGGAATGACACAGGGAAAAAGTATTGAACACACTTAATGAAATGTATTTAATACTTCGTACAAAATCCTTTGTTGGTAATGACAGCTTCAAGACGCCTCCTGTATGGAGAAACGAGTCGTATGCATTGCTCAGGTGTGATTTTGGCCCATTCTTCCACACAAACAGTCTTCAAATCTAGAAGGTTCCATGGGCCTCTTCTATGAACTCTGATCTTTAGTTCTTTCCATAGATTTTCTATTGGATTCAAATCAGGTGATTGGCTGGGCCATTCTAGCAGCTTTATTCCCACCTTCAAACTTCACTGTTGGTGTGGTGTTTTTGGGGTGATGTGCAGTGCCATTTGACCTCCAAACATGGTGTGTATTATGACATCCAAAGAGTTCAATTTTGGTCTCATCTGACCAGACTATATTCTCTCAGTATTTCACAGGCTTGTCTAAATGTTGTGCATCAAACTTTAAACGAGCTTCAACATGCTTTATCTTCAGCAATGGAGTCTTGCGTGGTGAGTGTGCATACAGGCCACGGCGGTTGAGTGCATTACTTATTGTTTTCTTTGAAACAATTGTACCTGCTAATTCCAGGTCTTTCTGAAGCTCTCCACAAGTGGTCCTTCGCTCTTCTGATAATTATTTTCACTCCTCTGTCAGAAATCTTGCGAGGAGCACCTGGTCGTGGCCGGTTTATGGTGAAATGATGTTCTTTCCACTTCCGGATTATGGCCCCAACAGTGCTCACTGGAACATTCAGAAGTTTAGAAATCCTTCTGTAACCAATGCCATCAGTATGTTTTTCAACAATAAGGTTACGAAGGTCTTGAGAGAGCTCTTTGCTTTTACCCATCATGAGATGTTTCTTGTGTGACACCTTGGTAATGAGACACCTTTTTATAGGCCATCAGTTGGGACTGAACCAGCTGATATTCATTTGCACTGACAAGGGGCAGGATTGCTTTCTAATAACTGATAGATTTCAACTGGTGTCTTGGCTTTCCATGCCTTTTTGCACCTCCCTTTCTTCATGTGTTCAATACTTTTTCCCTGTGTCATTCCATTTTATTACACATAACTTAATTTCTAAACTTATTTGTTTGGTTTTCTTTGTATGTATGGATTACTTGGGTTGTTACCGACATCTGGTGAAAATTTCATGTCAATATCACCTTTAGAAATATATTTACTGAGAAAAATGGTGACGTGTTCAATACTTATTTTACCCGCTGTATTGAAGGTAGCATATTATATTTCCTCTCTATTAATCCTTGTTTTACCTCTTACTCATTTCACGGTTTCAGTGTTTTTAAGGAGTTGCATGGTCAATAATGACTTCAATAGTCCAGGTTTGTCTCACTTACACTCATGTTGAGCCACTGGTAGTGGCAGTCGTCGACATTGCACTCTGGGACAATGTAAAGGGTCCCTCCAACCACCTGTGTGACGGTGCAGGGAATGCCCGTAGCACTACATAGCTCCACAAAGAGGACTGGGGGAAGAGGAAAAAGAAAAGAACATGAAATAGTGACCTCTAGGATGGCAACGTCTGCACATGAACATGCTGCAGCAGGTACAGTAGCTCCCATGAATTTCCTCTACAATTTTGCCATTATTTGTTGGTGTTTTTTCGTGTTTATCACTAATGGCATATCACAAAACACATTCATCAACATCTGAAAAGGAAGCGTGGTGAATGGATTAAGACGATCACCTCCCACGGCTAACCAACCACCCAAAACCTGCCGGACAGAGCACATGTATCCAGCAGGACGAGAGGAGGTGGGCTCTGTGTTTACATCAATGATGCTTGGTGCTAAAACCCAGTCAGAGTTGATGGACACTGTTTTCACTCATGCTGAGTTTCTAATGTCGGCCATGTTGTCTGCCCAGAGAAATGTTTTTGTTGCTGCTATTTACATTCCTTATGATGCTGTTTGTGTTTTGTTTAGTTTGTCAATTGTTTTGTCTATGATAGATAAAACATAATAAGTGCCCTTTATGATGATTCTATGGTAGATAAAACACGATAAAGTGACCTTTAGGATGATTCTATGGTCGATAAAACATTATAAAATGACCTTCCAGTTGAGAAAAGGAGATGCAGTGGACTAACAGGTGCACTTAAATGAAGAAAATTAGACAAAGTGTCCTAAAGTGGCCTTAAAATGGAGAAATGTTGATGCAGTGACTTAAGGCTGCCCTATTCTAGAAAACCAAAAGCCCCTTTATATAACTATTGTCTCACTGTTTTCCCCCTGCTACACTGTAACTAGAGTCTCATATCCTCACACTTATGTGCTCCACACACACACACACACACACACACACACACACACACACACACACACACACACACACACACACACACACAAGGCTGATGAAACATTTCAGTAGAATATACACAATACATAACACACACTTTCCCACATAATCTATTCAACGCATGATTCATTGAACGGCTTGTGCAGTCCACAATGGAGTCTTAGTTATCTCATCCTCCAGATCACAGATGGCATGCACTGTTAGCCTCAAGGAGTTTTTTTCTTTCTGTGGTGAGCTGGTTACTTTGTTTAACAACGCGCACCGACTTCAGCAAAGCACCCTCATGTAAGTCAGAGACACTCACACTATTTCACTCTTAATGCTATGCAGACTACATGTTGCATGACTTCAGTTATTAAAAAAATAAAGTGTTACTTTACTGACATGAGAGCATCCCCATGAACTCCTGCAGCCTCATCCTGTCTTCTGAGAAGCGTGCACCGCACCTGTCTGCAAACCAGATGACTCTTGTCTCGTGATTTCCGGTTTTTAACTCAGGATCGGGCAGCCTGCAAAACTTTATCCTTCAGATAATAAAAAAATGTAGTGAAAAAGAATGAAATGAAAAAGAATGAAATGAAAAAGAATGAAATGAAAAAGAATGAAATGAAAAAGAATTAAATGAAAAAGAATTAAATGAAAAAGAATGAAATGAAAAAGAATGAAATGAAAAAGAATGAAATGAAAAAGAATGAAATGAAAAAGAATGAAATGAAAAAGAATGAAATGAAAAAGAATGAAATGAAAAAGAATGAAATGAAAAAGGAAGCATGTATCTGTGCTTCACCGTCGGCAGTCAGAGACGCTCTGCTCCATCGACTTCCTCTCTCTTCTGTTTATCTCACGGGTTTCCCCCAACACCATTACTGGAATGGGCTACTTATGGGCGTCACATTAACAGACAGGAGGGGGAGTCGGTGTGTGCTTTGCCTCCTCCACCTTTATAAGGTAATAACAAATATATGATATGACTGTGTGCCTGCATGCATGCATAAAGAAAAGCCTGATTATGTCACCAATTTATTTACCCAACAATAAAAGAGTACATACAAAAAAAAGCATCTCACTGACATAGTAAACTAGTTAACAGGCATTCCAGCAGTTATGGAGCATTTTCATTCATTTCGAGTCTTGTTTTTGTCCACCTGCATGTCCAAACTGT
>NW_026551760.1:0-1161 GCF_027596085.1 Anoplopoma fimbria | reverse complement strand
TTCCTGTGATATAGCTGCCATAGACTCCCCATGTTAATTTTTTCCGAAAATTTGCCTAAGTGTTTTTCGGTAGAGGGGTTAGGGTTAGGGTTAGGGTTAGGGTTAGGATAAGGGATGAAAACCACAGATTAGGGTTAGGGTTAGGGTTAGGGTTAGGGGGTTAGGGTTAGGGTTAGGGTTAGGGTTTAGGGTTAGGGTTAGGGTTAGGGGTTAGGGTTAGGGTTAGGGTTAGGATAAGGGTTAGGGTTAGGGTTAGGGTTAGGGTTAGGTTAGGAATAGGGATGAAAACCACGATGATACATGAGAGGATTATATATTCTTAACAATTTTTTCTGAAGGTGGTAGAGACCTGGAAGTGGTCTCCGTGTCCACTAATTGGCCAAGTCCGATCGAATGGAACCAAACCTGACTCTCTATGACCTGGGGAATGGTTCGAACCCAAGAAAATATTGGTTTTTCGTGAATAACTTTTTCAGAAGGTCCTACCGCCTTGCAGTGGTCTTATCCACTAATGACTCACCGGCGGACGATTGGTACCATCCAGAAAGCCCTAGGTCCTTTCCTACGTAGCTGCTATTGACTCGCTAGGGTTAGGGTTAGGTTAGGATAGGATAAGGGATGAAAACCACAGATTCTTGATCCTTTGAAAATACACCCTCAACCGAATGTGGTAGAGCCTTGGAAACGGTCTCCGCCCCCACTAATTAGGCCAAGCCCGATCGAATGGTACCGACCCCAAGTCTGTAGGACTTGAAGGTGAAACGGGAAAAAATGAAAAAGGATCAAGACGCCTTTTTGAATAACATTTTTCTGAAGATCCTACAAACTTTTTTCTAACGTACATCTATAGTAAGTAGGGCACGGCCTTTCCAATGGTACTGCCCCGAGTCTCTAGGTCCTTCCTGTGATATAGCTGCCATAGACTCCCCATGTTAATTTTTTCCCTGCAAAATTTGCCTAAGTGTTTTTCGGTGAGGGTTAGGGTTAGGGTTAGGGTTAGGGTTAGGATAAGGGATGAAAACCACAGATTAGGGTTAGGGTTAGGTTAGGAGTTGGGGTTAGGGGGTTAGGGTTAGGGTTAGGGTTAGGGTTTAGGGTTAGGGTTAGGGTTAGGGTTAGGGGTTAGGGTTAGGGTTAGGGTTAGGATAAGGGTTAGGGTTA
>NW_026551759.1:0-1155 GCF_027596085.1 Anoplopoma fimbria | reverse complement strand
GGGTTAGGGGTTAGGGTTAGGGTTAGGGTTAGGGGTTAGGGTTAGGGTTAGGGTTAGGGTTAGGGTTAGGGTTAGGGTTAGGGTTAGGATAAGGGATGAAAACCACAGATTAGGGTTAGGGTTAGGGTTAGGGTTAGGGTTAGGGTTAGGATAAGGGATGAAAACCACAGATTCTTGATCCTTTTTGAAAATACACCCTCAACCGAATGTGGTAGAGCCTTGGAAGGGTTAGGGTTAGGGTTAGGGTTAGGGTTAGGGTTAGGGTTAGGGGTTAGGGTTAGGGTTAGGGTTAGGGTAAGGTTAGGGTTAGGGTTAGGGTTAGGGTTAGGGTTAGGGTTAGGGGTTAGGGTTAGGGTTAGGGTTAGGGGTTAGGGGTTAGGGTTAGGGTTAGGGTTAGGGTTAGGAATAGGGATGAAAACCACGATTACACATGAGAGGATTACATATTCTTGAATAACTTTTTTTCTGAAGGTGGTAGAGACTTGGAAGTGGTCTCCGTGTCCACTAATTCGGCCAAGTCCGATCGAATGGTACCAACCCCGACTCTCTAGGACCTTGGGAATGGTTCGAAACCCAAGAAAATATTGGTTTTTCGTGAATAACTTTTTTCATGAAGGTCCTACCGTCTTGTAAGTGGTCTCTACTCCCACTAATGACTCCACCGCGGATCGATTGGTACCATCCGCGAGTCTCTAGGTCCTTCCTTTGATGTAGCTGCCATTGACTCGCTAGGGTTAGGGTTAGGGTTAGGATAGGATAAGGGATGAAAACCACAGATTCTTGATCCTTTTTGAAAATACACCCTCAACCGAATGTGGTAGAGCCTTGGAAACGAAGCCCTCCCGCCCACTAATTAGGCCAAGCCTGATCGAATGGTACTGACCCCGAGTCTGTAGGACTTCGGGGTAAGCAGAAATCGGCAAAAATGAAAAAGGATCAAGACGCCTTTTGAAATAACATTTTT
Source organism: Anoplopoma fimbria (assembly GCF_027596085.1). Classification (NCBI taxonomy): domain Eukaryota; kingdom Metazoa; phylum Chordata; class Actinopteri; order Perciformes; family Anoplopomatidae; genus Anoplopoma; species Anoplopoma fimbria. Next base: position 191 of record NW_026551759.1, on the reverse strand, counting down.
CTGAAGATCCTACAAACTTTTTCTAACGCATACATTCATAGTAAGTAGGGCACGGCCTTTCCAATGGTACTGCCCCCGAGTTCTAGGTCCTTCCTGTGATATAGCTGCCATAGACTCCCCATGTTAATTTTTTCCTAAAATTTGCCTAAGTGTTTTTTCGGTTAGGGTTAGGGTTAGGGTTTAGGGTTAGG
>NW_026551758.1:0-1158 GCF_027596085.1 Anoplopoma fimbria | reverse complement strand
ACAGAAAAAACAGAAATGTAGAAATTTTTGCAAATTTATTAAAAAAGAAAACTGAAATATCACATGGTCATAAGTATTCAGACCCTTTGCTCAGTATTGAGTAGAAGCACCCTTTTGAGCTAGTACAGCCATGAGTCTTCTTGGGAATGATGCAACAAGTTTCTCACACCTGGATTTGGGGATCCTCTGCCATTCTTCCTTGCAGATCCTCTCCAGTTCTGTCAGGTTGGATGGTGAACGTTGGTGGACAGCCATTTTCAGGTCTCTCCAGAGATGCTCAATTGGGTTTAGGTCAGGGCTCTGGCTGGGCCAGTCAAGAATGGTCACAGACTTGTTCCGAAGCCACTCTTTGTTATTTTAGCTGTGTGCTTCGGGTCATTGTCTTGTTGGAAGGTGAACCTTCGGCCCAGTCTGAGGTCCTGAGCACTCTGGAGGAGGTTTTCTTCCAGGATATCTCTGTACTTGGCCGCATTCATCTTTCCTTCAATTGCAACCAGTCGTCCTGTCCCTGCAGCTGAAAAACACCCCCATAGCATGATGCTGCCACCACCATGTTTCACTGTTGGGATTGTATTGGGCAGGTGATGAGCAGTGCCTGGTTTTCTCCACACATACCGCTTAGAATTAACGCCAAAAAGTTCAATCTTTGGTCTCATCAGCAGAAATTATTTTGTAACCATGGCCAGATCTGTGCCTTGCCACAATTCTGTCTCTGAGCTCCTTGGGCAGTTCCTTCGACCTCATGATTCTCATTTGTTCTGACATGCACTGTGAGCTGTAAGGTCTTATATAGACAGGTGTGTGCCTTTCCTAATCAAGTCCAATCAGTTTAATTAAACACAGCTGGACTCCAATGAAGGAGTAGAACCATCTCAAGGAGGATCAGAAGAAATGGACAGCATGTGAGTTAAATATGAGTGTCACAGCAAAGGGTCTGAATACTTATGACCATGTGATATTTCAGTTTTTCTTTTTTAATAAATTTGCAAAGATTTCTACATTTCTGTTTTTTTCTGTCAAGATGGGTTGCTGAGTGTACATTAATGCGAAAAAAATGAACTTTTTCGATTTTAGCAAATGGCTGCAATGAAACAAAGAGTGAAAAATTTAAAGGGGTCTGAATACTTTCCGTACCCACTGTATATATATATATATATA
>NW_026551757.1:0-3902 GCF_027596085.1 Anoplopoma fimbria | reverse complement strand
CAAGTCATCTTCCTTTGGGGGTTCATACAAAGAACATTTCCTTTCTCAGAGCAGAACACAGCATCTGACGGCAGCTAAACAAACTCTTCTCCGGAGCTCCAGCTCCGTCTCTCTGTAGCTTTGTTTGAGGGCGGAGCCAAACTAGCCGGAGGTTTATGCAAATTATTTCTGTAACATTAGGACCTCATAAAGTTACGGAGGTGAAGGAGAGAATTCAATCGAGCTGTTTCAGGCAGCTCGGGAGCAGTGTAAGAACTGATTTATACTCCGGTGAACGTAAAACGCGTGTCACATTAATTCAATCAGTCAGTTAATGAGCTGAGAGACTAAATGAATACATAACAAAACTCAAATATATTACTTATATTACCACTCTGAAGTTGTCTGCTTTTAATCTGAAGTCAAATTATTACATAACTATAGACCATTTCATTTTGAATCTAATCTGAGTTCACAGGAAGATAGCTCATATATGAGATATGAAGGCCTTTATTTTTAAAAATCTAAATCAGAATGTCCAGATAGTATCAAACTCTGAGGGAAGGGAAACTATTCACTTAGTGAATAACCTTGAAGTTTGTACATTTTAGGTAATGTACTGTCATTTTTAAGTCATATTGGTCTTTGGAAAAGTATTCTTTAAAAATATGTTTGAGTAAGTATTCAAACCATTGGAATTTTCATATCTGAAAATCCATTTGCAGCAGGTAATTATTCATGTTTGAGTTATGTATTATTTCCTACTAATTTATTAGGTTATTATGTTTTTATGTATTTTTTTTTTTTTTTTTATTTATTCGTTCATTCATTATGACTGTATTATTGACAGACCCATTAAATTAATGTAAAAATGCCCTATAACGTTCAATATGAAGTTTGCTCTTATTTCGAAGTCTGTTCTTACAAATACTTACTGTAATCCTAGTATATACATGTACTGCAAACCAACATGTGGGCTGGCTTGACTGTATTTTTGAAGTGGAGGCTGGCTTGAGCGCAGTTCATGAGGTAACTGTCATGGAGGCTGGGTCAGTCATTACATTTTTGCCATTCTATTATTGTAGGTTGTTCCTTTTCATTTATTATAATGAAAATGAGCACCGTGAGTAGACAACATCTGCAGTAACAGCTGTCTCGAAGATCGTGTTTCCCAAGTCAAAGAAGGGTACATGCATAGCAAAGCCAGTTAAAACATACCCTACATACAGTTAGTTTTAAAATATTGTTTATCTTTCAGAAAAAACATAATACAATGGACATTAAATGTGAATTGCCTTTTGAATATAAATGAGAAAGAAAGCATACTTAGATTAAAACAAAAAAGTTAAAAAGTTAAATGCAATGTTTTTACACACTACGTGGATGAACTGATGAGGCTGGTATTTGAGGAGGTGTCATTACCCTTGCAGCTAAAAACTCTGTACAGTATAACAGTATTTACAAATCTGTCCGATTTATTTTATTTATAGTCATTTGGAGGAAAAGTAAATAATTCTTATTTCTTCATTAGTTCTTATGATCCTGGGTTATAATGAAATATTTGTGTTCAGAAGGTCAAGTCTACCACTGCAATTTCTAAGTTATCAAAGGGGTCATCATGATCTGAAGCATTGGATAAGGCTGATGCCAAACTGTTTGGGTTGTCAGGGTTGGACATTTTTGCAGGTGGTTTGCTTAATTATGTTTGACTAAGGTTAACCTTATTTAGTGAGTGAGGGGTTCATTTGGGAAAAACTATAGTGAGGATGGATGCTATTATTTTATTAGTGTTAATCTTATGGGAAGGAGAAGAATTTTTTTTTTGTAGAATCTTTGTTTTGTTTTAATGTTATTATTATAGTTGATAATCAAGATGAAGCCAAACACAAAGTGAATATATTGTGACCAAAAGCAAGAGCATTGCTAGAGATCCTGAAGTTAAAAATATAAATAAAATAAATTCAACAGTTTAGTAACAAAATAAGCATTCTCAATATCTCAGGAGTAAGTTATAAGTTAATTGATCTTTAGTTCCTGCTTTGAAAGAAAATTATGGACGACACACAATTAAATGAATAAACAAGAGGATTAATAATAAAACAGGGATACCAATAACTGAATGGGATTAGTTTCAAATTGCACAGGGGAATGATTTGGGATAGTGAAGGTAGGATGTGATTTCCTATATCCTGACGCTACTCTAACCTATGAATGTAAATATTAATAATTTAGAGTGTTATCCGACACCAACTATTGATCACATTAGAAGAAATCAGTTTCCCTCTTTGTGCAGCGTTGTCCAGATGACCTTGCGGTGGGCTCAGCCGTTTGTTTGTGTGCTCGACTTGGGTCGACTCAAGGCTCTCCAGCGGTTGTTGATTCGTTGGGGAAGCGATGGTTGCCAGTTGATGGAGTCAGAAACTTTGGCAAATGTCTCTTAAATGCACACACTGCTGTGGCAAAGTGGTACTGGGAAGCAGCTGACAATATCACCTCGCGCTTCCAGGTCTTGATAAGTGGAAGATGCTTCTTGTTCCGTGGAGGAGCCTCAGTCAGACTATGCTCTGATTAATTGTTACCTTAAACAAATATGGTTGCTGTAAAAGGTTTTAAAAATATGAAACTTATCCCTTACTGCCTGAATTTATTTACAATTATATACATTTTTTTTTTTATTTGTGTTTTTTCTGTCATGCAGATGCTAAATTAAGTGGAGATTGTTCATTTCAATATAGCACATACAATATATATACATTTTGGTATGAGGCAAATTAGCGACATTAGGCATAATTGGGTATAATAGTAATTAAACAAATTCGGGAGGCGGTTTAGGCGAACTCGCGACAATAGTCTACAAGGGGGTAAGAGATTATGAAGGAGAAGAAACTCGACAATAATTGTGAAAAACAAAGAAAACGGGAGTGTAAGAAGCTCGAAAAAAAGAAAACAGTACGCACAATTAACACGAAAAGGTGGTAACTTTCGACTGAAAAGTGATGTACCTCTCAGCAACTATTTTAAATTTCTTTGTCTCTTAATATTGACGTACTCACTGCTTTGTGAAATTAATTAACTTACTATCTTAAACGAATTTAGTCACATACTTTACCCCACTATGGACCATGATCACCAACCTTACACACGTATTAATTTGTATGTACAATATAATAAATATACAAAATGTTATTCGGGTTAAACATGGTTAATAAACAGGACAAACAGAGATAATACAGTGAAAAAAAAAATCCAAGTCTTTCATGTTACTAAATGAAATGTAAACATATTGTTACTATTGATAACTGTTACTATAACTGTTTAGAAAGGAAAGGGGAGTGGGGGAGAGGTTAGGTGTGTGTGTAGAAAAAGACTTCAGTTAATTCTTCTGTGTTTTTACAGCCTGATGTAAACTTTGTTATTTTGCCTTGAGATCTTTCTCATAAGGCTGTGGACCGTCGGATCTGTCACTTATACTGCTTAAGGTGTAAAAGTACCATAAAAGGTCATTCTTAATACTTAAGATCTTCCTCTATAAACTCAAACAGACAAATTAGAAAAAAAGCTGCAGGTCTTGCTCTATCTCTCTCACACACACACACATAGAATTTACTTTGAAATTAACAGTTACAAATCAACGTTTAGTTGATTATGGGTCATTACATTTGGTCAATTCACGCCTCTCACTCCTTTTCCTCTCGGTTTTGTTTTCTGTTTTTACACTCGTAGCTGTGCCGGTGGCTGAAGTCCCTGTTTTTTGTTCCTTGTGGACTTCACAATAGTTTTTGTGGAAAAAATAAGCATTATTTAGAAAAGTCATCGAAGCAGCAAAAACGTAATTTCAAAGTCCGCTTCATATGGTTGGTAACGCCGCTAAACACGCCGCTCGCTAATCGCTCTAATAACAGCTTGCTTCCTCCACATGTGGG
>NW_026551756.1:0-2503 GCF_027596085.1 Anoplopoma fimbria | reverse complement strand
TCCTATCGTTTTCGGTCATGTACCCATACTATGGTCACTTTTTCCCTATCACTTAACACAGTGGGCTTTAGAGACACACACCTCTGCATATCTGTTAACCTTTGGTGCAAAATGCACTACAACAACCACACCACAAACAATGCTGCCATAACTTAACACATGTTTCCTCTCAGAACACTATGACCTAAAAAACACTAACATCTTGAAGCATTGCCAATTGCATATATAAAATGTTGCTGTGTCCTCCAGTTTGGCATAGATTTCCTGTAGTGTTGCATTGAAAAAAAGAGAAAAAACACAGACAAACACTTCTTTGGACTACAGTAATAAAGTTTGTAATATTACAGTATGACAATCCAAGCCAAGTATCTGCTGACAGTGTTCATATGTCGGTTTACCTCCCACAAAAGATGTCACAATTGAGTGTGGTAAATGTACTGTAATTGTAAATACAGTAAATACTGTAAGTGTTTTATGAGAAACTGAGAATAACAATTTTCAGTTTTTGTAATGCAAATTACATACAGTAAGTACGTAATATATGATCCAGAAACAAATCACAAACACAACAGTTTTTTTCACTGTGCTTTACTTTTTGGAGATTTTGTCACAGTGCAAGTGTTACACAAAACAGAAAATACATTACAAAGTCAAAAAATGTGTTCTAACAAAAAATGCAATGCACAAAACCTGCACATACTGTATATTACAGTAGCCCAACAGTGGCGCAGAATTGGGCTAATCCCTCCTATCCTCCGCATTTGGCCACAAATTTTCATCTACGTCGCAACGTATGGTTTCTCTTGCCATACAACGTGGATAAAATCTTTTGGAATGCCTTATCCAGGCCTGGATATCTTCTGGGGCTATGTCCATACACCCAGCAGCCATTGCCTCTAATAGGGACATCTGGTCCTGAGGGCGGTGGTCATAGACCTTCCATCTCACATCAGAAAAGAATTCCTCGATGGGGTTGAGGAAAGGAGAGTTCCTCGGAAGGAAAAGTGACCTCATCCTAGGATGCACCTACAAACCACCCTGTGACTTGCCGGGAGTGGTGAAACTCCACCTTCACCTCCACCTCACCTACAATTACATCTTCCTTGGTAGATTCTGCATCCATGTCTACCTCTCTTGCTGCCAAAGAAGCCTTTCGTAAAGCTCATCTATGAAGGCAATGAGTAGGCGTTCGGTGTTGTATGGGCCTATGTTTTTGCCTTCTGCAGCTGCATCCATCTTGTTTTGCTGCGCACATGGTGATGTTTTACGTAAAAAAAGTAATTCCATGCCAATTCACCAAGAACTATGGTGCACAGGGGGAAAAAAATCTAAATTACTGTAAAATAAAATAAATAAACTATAAACTAAATATTTTTCTTATTCAAACATGTAACTTCATTTGTCTGTCCAAATGCAGCATCTTTCCATCTACAGTGATCTAAATTACTGATAAGTTAGGTTTTGAACAGAAAGTTCACTGTTTTGAACAGAGTATCTAAACATTGGTAAAATATGCTGTAGTTCCACAGCGTTTTGCCGGTAGTGAACATTGACTGGGGCAGGTATCCATGAAATTTGGAAGAAGGCGTCATTGCCAGCATTTGTATCTTAGCATAGGGGCAAGTAACCACAGTTTGGTTCACATGGTCTACTGGTATGCTCACTGTGTGAAGTGTTTAGGGAATGTGAACATGGTTTAGGTAAATTGCCTAAAACGATAGGAAAAAACTGTAAAGTTTTTCCTACTATTCCAGAGTAACTGAAACACCTACGGCTGATTTGTCTGTTGTTAGCCCCGCGTCGCACAGCGAGCCACTGATTTTTCCAGCCTGCGTTGTAACGCGTGCCAAGACTCGCAAACTGAGTGATTTAGCCGATCTTTCTGATTCCTTTATGAACAACCCGCAACTCACACGCTCCTGCAGATTCCTCCTCTACAACATCAGGAGGATTCGCCCCTTCCTCACTGAGGAGACGGCGCAGGTGCTCATCCAGGCTCTGGTCATCTCCCGCCTGGACTACTGCAACTCACTACTTGCTGGAGCCCGGCGTCGGCCATCAGACCTCTGGAGCTTGTCCAGAAAGCTGCAGCACGTCTGGTGTTCAATCGCCCCAAGTTCTCTCACACAACTTCCCTTCTCCGTTCTCTACACTGGCTCCCTGTAAGAGCTCGCATCCAGTTACAGACTCTGGTGCTAGCCTACAGGGCAGTGAAAGAACAGCTCCTTCCTATCTCCAGGCCTTGGTCAAGCCCTACACCCCTGCCCGACCACTTCGCTCTGCTGCCTCGGGGCGATTGGTTGCCCGTCGCTCAGAGGTCCCTGCGGCCGATCCACCCGGTCACAGCTTTTTCTGTCCTGGCCCCTCAGTGGTGGAATGAACTCCCCACTGACGTCAGGACAGCAGAAATCGCTGCCCATCTTTAGGCGCAGGCTGAAAACTCACCTCTTCAGGAAGTACTACCCTGAGCCTTCCTCGTAGCACTTATGGCACTCGTATTAGT
>NW_026551755.1:0-641 GCF_027596085.1 Anoplopoma fimbria | reverse complement strand
AGTTCTGTTGGGTCCTTCAAAACGCGACCTTTAGCACACACTGGGGCGTTTAGCAGATGAGTGTGAAGCGGCGGCCATGGTTCTCTGCCGAAAGATTGTGGATGCACCCTCTGGGTTGGGAGTGAGTCACTGCCCCAAGCGAGGGAGTTGAAGTATCTCAGGGTTTATTCACGAGTGAGGGTTAAAATTGAGTGTGAGATAGACAGGCTGTTCAGTGAAGTGTCAGCAACGTAGTACTGGACCGTTGTCGTGAAGAGGGAGCTGAGACGTAAGGCGAAGTTCTTGATTTACCAGTCCATTTACGTTTCGATCCTTTACCATGGTCATAGATTTGGGTGGCGACCAGAATAAATTTGATCGCTGATACAAGTGTCCTCGGGAGGGTGGCTGGGCTCAGTCTTGGAGATAGGGAGAGAGCTTAGGCATCTGGAGGGAGCTTGGAGTAGAGCCGTTGCTCCTTCACCTCGAAAGGGGCCAGCTGGATGGTTCAGGCATCTGATCAGTATGCCTCCTGGATGCCTCCTTTTAGACAGGCACGTCCAACTGGTTAGAGGCCCCTGGCAGACCCAGAAAACGCTTGAGGGATTATATATCTCGTCTGGCCTAGGAACACCTCTGGGTTCAGAAATTAAGTTATGTGT
>NW_026551754.1:0-8767 GCF_027596085.1 Anoplopoma fimbria | reverse complement strand
TCCGTCGAGATGACAAATGAGCGGTGACCGTATAGATAACGACGGCCGTACACGCAGATAGGACGCTATCATAGACTGTATATAGCTATAAGGAGGCTCTCATTACCCTGTGTTTAATTAACATTAACTTCAACAGCTTGGTAAGGTAACATACACGGCTAGTTACCAGTCAACAACAATAAGGGCTTACCTTATTCACAACCGTTAATGTAACACAATTAAGCTTATCCCTTGACAAGTTTCTTTTCTAACATAATTTTACTGCCCCTAATTATTGCTGAAGACCTCTACCTCTGCTTAGCCTGCAGCCACTCCCCCTTTCCCTGTGTGTGTTGGTGTGTGTTTGATTGCAGGAGTGGAGACAGGTGTACAGGAGCCAGGCCACCAGCTGTCCTCCATCTCAATCAGCCTGCCCTGAAAAGCCCGGTCCGGACTCCTCCACACCGCCAGATGGTAGACTCTGTTACTCAGTTAGTGTCGCTCTAGCTCTCCAGTCTATTTGGCATAGTATCAGTTACCCTGATGCTTAATTCTGTTTTCCTCTGTTCCCTCAGCTTTCCCTGCCTGAACCTGCCTTTGTCTCCAGCCCTGTTCCCTGCTCGTCTCCAGCTCCCGTCCTGGCCCTGGCTTCGCCCCACCTGGATCCCCGTCCTTCCTGCAATATTCTTATTATAAGAACAATAAAGCCCTCACCCCTACTCTCTACCTCCCCGTCTCTCTGTGCTGCATTCAGGTCCACCAGTCTTGTCATAACATCTACACACACAACTATACTTTCACACACAACTATACTCTCCCACACACACACTATACTCTCCCCCACACACACAACTATACTCTCCCAACACAACTAGTAGTGTGTCTAAAGAGTAATATGGTGCATTAGAGTATGACAGGAAAGCTGGTGTGATAGAGATAATAGTAATTTATGTATGAGAGTATGACAGTAAATGAAGGAGAGTATGACAGTACATTTAAGAAGGTGTGTGTGTGCGTGTGTGTGTGTGTGTGTGTGTGTGTGTGTGTGTGTGTGTGTGTGTGTGTGTGTGTGTGTGTGAGAGAAAGAGTTTGGTGGTGTGCATGTGAGATTTTGACATTGTATGTAAGACCAAGTATGAATTCTCATCGAGGCATGACTTGTGATATATCATCATTATTCTTGTCTGGTTTCATGTTCTACTGGAAAGGAGGAATGTAAGATAAACGAATGGCCTGTAAAATCGATGCAATGTGAACAGCTTACTCACAAAAATGCAAAAACCTGCACTGATGGATCATTTTTAATGTTTGTGCTTGAACTTCTCTGTGCCAATTCCTGCTTTGTGATGCTTTAAAGCTGTCACACTTCTGTTAGCTGGTTGTAATGGTAAGTAAAATATTCCATTAGTGAGTTTGTCTTATTTAGTCATGCTTATATTTAGCCCAATTGAGGGTTTTAAACAAGCAACTTCTCAGTCAACCATTTCCTTTGCTCAGACGGCTTGGTGAATTTCTCATTAAGGGATGGCAGGAGTCAAGAGTACAGAGAAGGGCTCTGCTGCATAGTTTTCTGGTTAATGTTAGCCTCATCAGCATACAGTTTAAAAAAGACGATCATCTTTAAAAAGCCTTGTGTTTTCTGATCTCACTGCTCGGGACCTGAATGGAAAAAGAGCATAAGTAGCGAGGATAAGTGAGAGTTAATAAAATGAACTGCAGGCTGCAGCATAGATGAACAAATACTTATTATAAGCATGAGCTAATTCAGTTGAATTAATCATGTTATGTTTTTCCACCCTTTGCCAAAAACTGATATATATTTGATTACCTGCTGGGTATGGCCTGACAGTTAAAACAAAATAGGGCAAAACATTTTAAAAGGGATTCAGAGGTTCACTAAATCCATTTCTTAACCTCTCATATGACAGCACTGGTCTTTACATTTCTGTCTGAACCAGAAAGGGGTCATATTTCTATCCATTTCATATACTTATGGTTTCTCCCCTGCATACACCTAAGATATACCAAAATGAAGGTGTAAAAGACAAAGTGGAAGTAGATATTGTTGTCTCAATCTGTTGACCTAGACTTGCTTGCTATACAAAATGGAAATCATATGGAAATATAGATGACAAGTAGTGTGCTACTGCAATTGTTTCACCTGCACTGACTACACCACTGCAATACAAGATCAGAGGAAGAACACATTACTCATTAAAAGAAAAAATGGACTATAATATCAAGAGCAAAGATCAGCAAACCTTCATTTTAGCATCAGTAACTCATTATACTAATCTTTCACACCTTTATATTAGGAGATATGTTAATGCAAAGTCATTGTTTATTTAGAGGAACATGGAAATGTTACACTTTTTAAGGTTTTGCTGTCCTAAGCTGAAAGGTGTGTATGTATAATATATGGCCCCAGTCCTGACTTCTCTTGTACTGTTGTGTGAAAAACGACTTATTCAAAGGATGGCACACACCTTGTTGATCCACACAAGCAAAACAGATCCGAATAGAAATAAAACCCCAAACAAGCAGCTCTATAATCAGTTTGTGTAAGTTAGCTACAAAGATCGTGATCTTCAGTCGTACCTTTACTTTGTCTGCTCCACTCAAGTGATGGACCAAAGACATGATCGGTCCCATGCCCATTCCTTTAGTCCAAGGCATGACAATTCAAATGGCCAGATATTGTATTCTGTATGAATATTCCATCCACTATGATCCCTAAAGATCCAGGGCACCCTCTGACCTTTGGGTAATACCAATGTCAGATCAGATTTTTCATGACCAAATCTCATGGGTAAATTTCCCTGGAAATGACCTTGACAGTTTGCATTAACCCTTTCCATTTCAGACACTTAAAAGCTTTTTCATTTGTACCATCCTGTAAACAAGATGTCAACATGAACACAATCTATCAGGTATAGTTTAGGCAGATGTGCTGGGCACATAAATGCTCTCGAGAAAATACCTCTACGAAAAGCAAAAGTATGATGATTACTCCTTTTCAACTAGAACTAGATATTGACATATTGCAGATGTATTGGTATCAGTTAACGTCGCCCCATAAGTTAGAAAAAACGACCGTACAGGAATACTGGGGTCATTTAGAAACTATGTCACCTTTACCAAGTGGTTTTGTTTTTTTCAAGTCAAGGATTTAGGATTCAAGGATCATTTATTGTCATTATGCAACACAGGGATGCACAACAGAAAAACAAAACCAAAACTCTACTGCTTTCCTGTTCTTTATTATTCAAAACTCTCTTTAATGGGATAAAAGTATTGAATTCATTTTAAATGTTCAATTATTAAATTGAACAAAGATTTCCTTTTACAATCAATGTTACTCTTCAAACACAAAGTCTCACTTCAGAATGTGACTTGGATCCTAGACTCACCTAAGGTGCTTAAAACTGTACGAAAAGCAACCTTTTACACTTACATTAATGAACATATTTCGAGGAGCGTGCATATATAGATACAAAATACAAATACAGAATTTTCTTCCACTAAGATAGAAAGTGAACCAGTAAAAAAACTATTCCGGACAAGCCAACATGCTCACGTAATCTATTTAATCAGAATTTGGTGGTCCGCCTTATCAACAGCGCCGTAAAAGGACAGCACTTTTGGTAGCTCTCTCTGTGCTGTGATGTGACCTGAAACCTGATTACGAAAAGCAGTTAACTGATCTAAAAAAAAAGTCTACAATGTCTAAAGGTTTAAATGTCCTAAGGTCCCTTTCTTTAAAAGTGCTTTTTTATGGTAGCTCTGCATGTCATTTAGCAGGTGATTATTTTTAAGGGTGAAGGGTTTCCATTTTGTTTTAGCATCTCACTGTGTTACTTTCTATCTGCAACCTGTTCTGTGTTTGCGGCAGTGATCCCCCCGTGTCCCTGCTGCTAAGCAACCTGATCACACATTAAAATGTCAGACGAGTGATACTAAAGGTAAAAATATCACATAAATGTGGCCTGAAGAATATTTTTATGCAACTTCAGAATACCCTAAAGTGAATTGTACCATTTCTTAACCTTGTTGAACGTCTCGTCTGCCTGCCTACCTCCCAACATTGCAGTGGCTCGCTTTGCATTAAAGTCTTACTTGTATTCACTGCACAAGCCAATGGAGACACTGTAGGTTGATGTAAAGCCCTCTTACCTTCAGAATGTCAAAATGACAATGTGTCAAGTCTAAACATACTGCCAAAGTAGCTAGTTTCAAACTTTTCCCTCTACTAATACTGAGCATGATAGTATGGGTGAATTAACATTCATCTGTTGTTGTATTAGGAAGCAGAGGGAAGTCAAAATGACAGTCAGCAGGCAGGAGGAAGACAGGGGAAAAGTGAATAGTTAGTTAGTGTTTGTATTCAGTCATCACACACAATACAATGTATACAGCCTATATATAATATAGTAGACAATATAACTGAAAAGGCATAGGCAGAAGCATTAAGCTTATATATGCCTATCCTACTTTCTCAACAATCAAGCCACCCTCAAGAAAGAAATATATATAAAAAAAGAAAAGAAAAAATATATTTCATTCAGACTTGTAACCTTTAAAAATAGTTTTATAAACAGTCCTTTTGAAAACCAAATAAGAGTTAGACATTCTTACATTTGTATTAGAATTGATCCATACTTAAACCCCAACAATATAAATGAATCTTATTTTAATCCATTTTTTAGCTTTTTGAACGGTAAACTTAAAAACATCTCTCAAATCATATTTACACTTGTGTATTGAAAAAAACCTTTGTACACAGTCTGGCAATGACTTTGTTTTAGCTCTGAACATTCATTGCATTAATTTATAATATACCAAATCATTACATTTCATAACATGAGATTTTACAAACAAAGGACTTTTGTGATCATAGTAACTAGCTTTATTCATAATACGTATTTTTTTTGTAACAGGACTGTGGAATGTATAAATGTTTTATAGGTTGAACCCCATACCTCCACACAATACGACATGTAAGGAAGTATAAGTGAGCAATAAATGATATGCATGGCCCTGAAATGTAATATATCCCTAGATTTGTACAGTATAGCTATATGACTTTGACATTTTACCATTAGGCAGGACCTAGTAGCAAATTGGTGAGTTAAAAATGATAGTCCACTTTGAAAATAAAATAAAAAAAATAGTCCATTAGAAAGGATTTTTTCTACAGGACCTGTACGTTTTCTCATTTCTGAATTAATGGAAAACATTGGAGTCACTCTTCCTTAGGCTTTTGAGCCTACAGACTAGTCCTATCTTATCCATTTTGTTGGTATTGGGACCAGTACAAGTAACCTGACCTGCCAGACGCTTTGTTACAGAGAACAGTCTGAGAAACTACAATTCAAAACTGTTTGGTAAATGCCGGCATTTCAAAAAATTCTGAAAATCAAGTGTGAGTCCACGATGCCAGATGAGCTGAACACCTTTTATGTATCCTCAGAGGACCGGCCACTGTCAGTATCCACAGAGGACCGGCCACTGTCAGTATCCACAGAGGACCAACCACTGTCAGTATCCACAGAGGACCAACCACTGTCAGTATCCACAGAGGATCAACCACTGTCCAGTATCCTCAGAGGACCGGCCACTGTCAGTATCTACAGAGGACCGGCCACTGTCAGTATCCACAGAGGACCAACCACTGTCAGTATCCACAGAGGATCAACCACGGCCAGTATCCACAGAGGACCGGCCATGGTCAGAATCCACAGAGGATCAACCACTGTCAGTATCTACAGAGGACCGGCCACTGTCAGTATCCACAGAGGATCAACCACAGCCAGTATCCACAGAGGATCAACCACTGTCAGTATCCACAGAGGATTAACCACTGTCAGTATCCACAGAGGATCAACCACTGTCAGTATCCACAGAGGATCAACCACTGTCAGTATCCACAGAGGATCAACCACTGTCAGTATCTACAGAGGACCAACCACTCTCAGTATCCACAGAGGATCAACCACGGTCAGTATCCACAGAGGATCAACCACTGTCAGTATCTACAGAGGATCAACCACGGTCAGTATCCACAGAGGATGTGACGAAAACCCTGAGAGGGAATATGAGTAAAGCTGCTAGGCCTGATAACATTTCTGGTCGTGTACTAAGAACATGTAAAACCAGCTAACAGAAACAAGGGTAGTGTTACCACCTGTTACCACCTGTTACCACCTGTTACCACCTGTTACCACCTGCTACCACCTGTTACCACCTGCTACCACCTGTTACCACATGCTACCACCTGTTACCACCTGCTACCACCTGTTACCACCTGTTACCACCTGTTACCACCTGTTTCAAAACAGTCACCATCTCGCCCAGGGATAAATAGGTGTGTCCACTAATTCGAAGATCTGAGGTTCGATCCCCAGCTCCTCCAGTTTGGATGTTGAAGTGTACTTGGGAATACAGATACTGATACTTAACCACACATTGCTCCCGAACGCTATGCTATCAGAGTGGACGTGTGGAGCGTGGTGTGGAAAAAGCGCTGTATAAATGCTATAAATGTCAATTTAAATTCTAAAAGACTTCAGGCAGTTAGGATTGATGGTCATAAAAGGTGATTGGGCACTCAAAAAAATGAGGAGGACAAGAGCGAAACCAACCCACAGTGTCATGTTTCTTAAAACCAGTTGGCTACTTATCTCTACTCTTCTAACAGGACTAACAGGGATTTAACCCCTGATCCTCAACCCACACTACCACTGAGCCACAGTAGCCTTTATTGCCTATCATGCTCCAGGAAAACAACATTGTTTGTTTCATCGTAAATGTATAACTTTAATTTCATTTTTTGGCAACATCATTATCAGATTTGTTACAAAAATACAACGGATCACAACAGTCACAGTTCAGAGTGTGGGGAATTAAAGAGATCATAATTACAACCTAGTATCAAGCTTACATTTGCCCAATATTGATATTTATATCATCCACCAATTATCATAATTTAACTCAATTGAACTTCCATACCTTAGCTGTTAGCCCCAGTGCTTCCAACATTACTAGCTCTACTGCCGATTCCAACAGAAATGTTCTTCACAACAACAACGACTCTCAACGGATCTGGAGGAATCACGGATTGTCTGTCACACCATTATTTCCCCTGAAAACGAACTGTCTTTAAATAAATGAACAATAACAAATCTGCAAAGACCTTGCCAGAATTCCATGACCTTGGGCAAGACACTTAACTCAAAATGCTCCTGAAGGCTGTGCCATCGGTGTGAGAATGTGTGTGAATATTAGTTAGAGTCCTGATGGGGCGGCTGTGGCGTAGTGGAGAGCAAGTTTCGTAGTTCTCAATCAGAGGGTCGGTGGTTCGATACCCGGCTTCAGCAGTCGATGTGTCCTTGGGCAAGACACTTAACCCCAAGTTGCTCCTGAAGGCTTGCCGGATCGGTGTGGACTGGATGATGAATGTTAGTTAGAGTCTGATGGTGGCACCTTGCATGGTAGCCTGTCATCAGTGTGTGAATGGGTGAATGATATGTAATATACTACTGACTGTAAGTCGCTTTGGATAAAAGCGTCTGCTAAATGACTGTAATGTAATGTAATGTAATGATGGGCAGGTGGCACTTTACATGGTAGCCCCTGCCATCAGTGTATGAATGGGTGTGAATGGGTGAATGATGACATGTCGTGGCAAATT
Organism: Anoplopoma fimbria; assembly: GCF_027596085.1. NCBI lineage: Eukaryota > Metazoa > Chordata > Actinopteri > Perciformes > Anoplopomatidae > Anoplopoma > Anoplopoma fimbria. The sequence goes on along the minus strand of NW_026551754.1, from coordinate 1,098 downwards.
TCCCCGCTGCGGGACTAATAAAGGATTATCTTATCTTATCTTATCTTAAAGAGCTTTGAGTGGTTATAAGACTAGAAAAGCGCTTTACAAGTACAGTCCATTTACCATTTGTGTGGAGTTTACATGTTGTAGAGTGGGTTCGATCTCCTGGTTCTCCGGCTCTCTCCCACAAGTCCAAAGACATTGAGTTTAAGTTGATTGATTATATATTGTCTGTAGGTGTGGATGTGAGCTTGAATGGTTGTCTGGCATATGTGTCAGCAATAGTCTGGTGACCTGTTCAGGTGTAAACTGCCTTCACCTGAACAACAGCTGAGATCGGCTCCAGCCTAAGAAAGCTCACCATTTCCCACGCCACGTTTTTGTTAACTTTTACAGAGGAGCAATGGAAATCATCCTATAATCCAAACTAGCACGGTTTGTGCACAGACCAGGAGCTCCTTCTATGAACCTGGTGAGAGGTGTGCCTGTGCAGAGCCCAAAGCATATTAATAGACAATAACTTTTTGTCTCCACCAGGCTGGACTACAATGCTCTTCTGTCGGGATCTCCAACAAAAACATCCAAAAACTCCAATACATTCAAAACCAAAGGCCGGATCCTTACAAGGACACGAAAATTTGACCACATCACATTCTCAAATCCCTCCACTGGCTCCCTGTCCCATTCAGGATTAAATACAAGGTTTCCTCACTGACCCACCAGTGCCTCCATGGTAATGCTCCTATTTACCTGAAGGAGCTAATCACCCCTCAGCCCACTTCACGACACCCTCCGCCTCCGGTCAGGCAAACCTCCTGCAGATCCCAAGGACCAAACTCCGAACCATGGGAGACAGAGCTTTCTGTCACGCCGCTCCTCAGTCTTTGGAATGCTCTCCTGACCACCTGAGAGCACCACTGACCCTGACACTTTAAAAAAAGGCCTAAAAACCTACTCTTTTTAAAAAAGCCTTTCATTAGTTGTTTTGGAGAGACGTTCTATCTCTAAATTTTAACTTTTACTTTTCTTTTTTTTTTTTTTCTATGTAGCACTTTGAGATTGTTTGCTCAATATAAAGTGCATTACAAATAAAATTCATTATTATTATTATTATTA
>NW_026551753.1:0-3442 GCF_027596085.1 Anoplopoma fimbria | reverse complement strand
CATTAGGGATGGGACACTGGACACGGGAACGCCAGCGGAGAGCAACAATAATGGAGATACTTGGACGAACGTTGCCTGCATTACCAAACCACTCTCCACCAACTTTTGAGCACACGCAGCTCCTCAAAGAGCCACTGAACTGGCAGATAATTACCTTTCTGTAGTCCAAGAAAACAAAAAGTTACATTGGCTCAGTTATTAGCCAAAAAAATCAATGAAAAGCTTATGGCCAATCTTAAGATTCTTTCATCCATTATTGACATTTCGGGGTTGCTGGGAGAGGGATATTGATAATGAACTTTGCAGACTTGGAAAGCACAATTTAATTCCACCTAAAGTAACATCTGCAGACAGCATCCTCACAATGGAAAGTAGCTTTCAACCCAAAACAGAATTAGTTAATAGAATAATGTGCGGAGGAAGAGGGAACCCTATGAAGCTAGCCAAATACTCCACTGTATTAGCTGATGAGTCCATGGACGTGTGAGGAACGGAGCAGATGTCTCCATGTGTTTCCTACAACAGTGAGTAGGAAGAGGATTTTCATGTTTTCTGTCCCTTACTAAAACAACCACAATAAATGAAGCTGTTCTCAGACAGCTCACTAAGTGGGGTCTCAAGGCAACCTTCCTTAGGGGTCTGGGCTTTGATGGGGTCCCTACAATTAGTGGAAGAGTGAGTTTGTGCAAAAGAGATTCCAGGGCAGTGTGCACCCACTGTAAGTGTGGAACCTCAAGTCCATCACTGAAAAGGATCACAGTGTTCTCTTCAGCCACAGGTGCCATAAATGCCCTGCAGGAATAGTGCAGAAGATGGATACAGAACAAACCTCCATCTATTGAAAGGCTAGTAATCTCCAGCATAGTATGGAGTCATTTCATCCATCCATCCATCTTCCGTAACCGCTTATCCAGTTAAGGGTCGCGGGGTGCTGGAGCCGATCCCAGCTGTCAATGGGTGAAGGCAGGGTTCACCCTGGACAGGTCGCCAGCCTATCACAGGGCTGACACATAGAGACAGACAACCACTCACCCTCACATCCACACCTACGGGCAATTTAGAGTCTTCAATGAACCTAAGCTGCATGTCTTTGGACTGTGGGAGGAAGCCGGAGAACCCGGAGAGAACCCACGCTGACATGGGGAGAACATGCAAACTCCACACAGAAGGTTGTCTGGCCCGGGAATTGAACCCGGGCCCCTCTTGCTGTGAGGCGACAGTGCTAACCACTACACCACCGTGCCCCTTCGGAGTCATTTCAGACGACCATTAATGCTGTGAAGACCAACCGGCTCCTGGGTTAGGCTACATGTCAGGGCGTTCTCACTCCTAACTCGTTAAATATAGCTTCTTGGTCTGTGGCCTTACGTGTCAGACTGTGATGCTCCACATACCTCTCTTCCACCCGGGAGAGTGCTGTTTGTGTCTGGTGGGAAACCAAGTAAACGTTGACTCAGTTACATAACAAAATTCATTATTTTAACCCAAACCATTATCTTCAACTTAACATAACCAAGTAGTAACATAACATACTTTAGGTATGTAACATACATAATTAACTTTACATGTATATGATACTATCAGACTACACTACATATTAAAAAGTAGGCCCTAAAGTGTCACCCAATGCGTTAAAAAATGCTGCCAAGGGCACCTGGCCAGAGAGTGTTGTTCATGCAGCTCCTCATCAAACTGTTACAGACTTCTTACATGGACATCATCACATCATATGAGGAGGCCACACAGTGATGTGAGCAAGGATTCAGTGAAGAAGCCCCAGCCCTGGTTAAATCTGTTGATGTGGTCCCAGCCAAGCAGAGAATATCTGTGAAACAGAACTCAGATCTACAGGCCTAACTTACCCACAGAGCAAGTGGAAGAAAACTACAGGGTAAATGTGTTTTATTCTTTTATATCACTTGTGAGCTGGATGCCAGGGTTACGCCTGGCCTAGGGGAAACCTGAGCGAGTAAGAGTGTCCCGGCCTCCACAGGTCCCATGTTGAAGCAGGTTCAATCAGTCCCTAGTCCAATCACCTGCAACACAACAGATCAACATACAGAAAAAAGACAAAGAGCACCACACTCAGGCAGGGAGGTAAACAGCATTCATGTTTCAGATTATTTTACGACACTCTGAGTCATAACAGCCAGGTTCTCTAAAAGGAATGAGCCTGTTATGCTAGCAGTTTACCTAGTACCAAAAGCTGGCAAACCTCCCCCACGTTCTCGCCCACATCTATGGCACTTAGCGGCTTCTGCAATGCAGAAACAGAGGGGAAAAAAAACAGTTAGAAATGGGGAAACAGTAGTCACTTTACATCCTATTGATCCTGTGAAATGAAAGAATAAAGTCACACAGATTTGGTATGAACAGATACAGAGAAAATAAGTGTCTGGCAACACGGCAGCACAGGTATCCCTATCAGGCATTTGGAGGAAACCGGCTGACAATAGCTAGCCTTACTCACCTCATGAAGATGCCATGTGAAGGACCAGGGTACGCATAAAGCTGGGAGAGCAGGTAAAGGTGGAAAAACTAGGGATTTTAGTCACCCAAAGTATTTACAAAATTTAAGATGGGTAACCAAATCAAGCAAAAGTGACAAAATAGATTAATAATATGAACTTAACTGCTATAGAGTTTAAGCACAACTTAGTTTAAATCAACATAGTGAGTGCATAGTGACCAATAGACACTGCCCTCATCTACTAACCTCATGATTATGTATACTATGCTGGCCAGTCCATAGTTGATTGCAAGGTGAGAAGACATTCCTCTTCTGTGGTGCAGATGTAGTGACTCTGTAGAACAGCCCTCTCTCTGGTTGTGGTTGAATTGTACAGTCCAATTGTCCATGCTAATCTATTAAGGCAGGTGTAATGCAGCAGCTCAAACTTTTGCCATAGGCATGGTCGGCTACAGGACACTTTCTTATGCCTGATTGGTAGTTGAAGCCGCCACATGCAGCCTATTCATAGTTTTCAGTCACGTGACCTGCGCAGCGACCTGGAGGGCAAAAGAACGAGCCAACATGGCGGCTGTAGTGTATTTTATCATATTCTGTTATACCTTATTGTAATGGGGCCATGAAGTTGTTGCATGCTGTGTGATGTTGAAGAGTCAGGGTTCTTAAGAGCTGCCCTAATAATGACCTCATGACCTGCATAAGACATGACAGCCTTGTTTATGGTGATGTTTACACAGATGGAAGATTTTGGGTTCTCAGGAACGTATTTCAAAAAGTGTATGTTTCAAGGTGTCTGAATGATGTATTTACTAAATTGTTGAAACTGCATCAGCGGACCTGGACATCTTCCTTCATCCTTTGATATCAAATGATATACTACACGGCTAACACTGGATTCTCCATAGACACAGCACAAGCCGGTCAATTTTCCTCCAGTTTCAATCCACGAGTGTTTGAATGACCTTTCCACTG
>NW_026551752.1:0-214 GCF_027596085.1 Anoplopoma fimbria | reverse complement strand
CATGTTATTATGTTATTATTGTCCTGTGGTCATGTGGCCGGTACCGGTGGACCGACGGCTCAACCTCCTATAGCTAGCATAGCTAGAGGAGGTTGAGCCGTCTGGAAGCTAGAGGAGAGGCGTCCCGGTAGAATCCCGGTGACCGGGAAATAGGTTCCGGCGATCACCGCATTGCATGCCGGGTAGATTTAAAAAAAAAAAATTAATTTTTAAT
>NW_026551751.1:0-4089 GCF_027596085.1 Anoplopoma fimbria | reverse complement strand
TATATTACATTACAGTCATTTAGCAGATGCTTTTATCCAAAGCGACTTACAGGAAGTGTATTCAACATAGGTATTCAAGAGAACTACTAGTCACCAGAAGTCATAAGTGCATCTCCTTTCTTAAACAAGCATCTTAAAGCATAAACCAGAGCAAAAGTATAGTGCAGAAGCAAGTTACTACGAAAACAATAATTGCAACAGACTAATCCGAATATAGTAAGTGCTACAAACTACTACGAATAGGATAAGTGCAGTAAACAAATACAAATTCAATAAGTGCAGCGAACTGATACAAATACAGTAAGTGCAACAACTAATACGAGTGCCATAAGTGCTACGAGGAAGGCTCAGGGTAGTACTTCTTGAAGAGGTGAGTTTTCAGCCTGCGCCAAAAGATGGGCAGCGACTCTGCTGTTCTGACGTCAGTGGGGAGTTCATTCCACCACTGAGGGGCCAGGACAGAAAGAAGCTGTGACCGGGTGGATCGGCCGCAGGGACCTCTGAGCGACGGGGCAACCAATCGCCCCGACGCAGCAGAGCGAAGTGGTCGGGCGGGGGTGTAGGGCTTGACCAAGGCCTGGAGATAGGAAGGAGCTGTTCCTTTCACTGCCCTTCTTTCCCCTAAAGGCGGCGCAGAAGTGGTGATGAGGCAACGCTGGTCTGGACTTTAGCTCGGACATGGCAGGGGAACATATCGGAGATCAGTGTTTTTTCGATAAATGCTTTGTCCAAGTTGGAGACATGTTTCAGCTTCTCCCGTTTAAGATGTCGCTGTCTATGCAGGATTGTTTTCCCCCTTCAAGGAACATGAGGATGAGAGCTTACATTCTGAAAACTATGCTCGTCTTATGGAGCAGCTCATCCTATGCTAGTGAAGAACAAATCAACACAGGGTTAACATGGTCAACGTGTGTCCTAAGCAGTAAAACGTTTAGTACTTTGAGAACCAGTGTGTATCTCACCTCAAAGCAATCTTTCTAAAGCAATCAGATTAATTTGTTTCTGTCTTGGCAAGAGCAACCAATGCTTCAAAGGAAACTGCTTGCAATCCAAACAATTATTTATTCAACACAAGTCTTGTCTGCGGGCTGTAACCCTTGTAATAGAGTCGAGTACAATTGCAGGAGGAAGTAGCAGATCATCAGCTTGCAGCGGTGGCTTCAATGCTGTTTGTCACAGAGAGTTATGACAGCGTGAAGTGTTAACCTGATAAGGTACAAATGATGCGCTATGTATAGTTAATGTTATCCAAGTTACCATGGCAAATGTATTGGTTGACAGTCATTTGCATAATAAAGTAACAGCAACAACTCTGCTAGTAGAAGCGAAGTTTCTGACTCTGACATGCTGAAAACTTTAGCCAAGGCATGAGATATTAGTGGCTTGTTATGTTTGAAGTGAATGAAACTCGCAATACTTCATTGTTCCAGCTGATATTCATCTGTTGGGCTCAGTCATTTTTGTTCCTCACATTTGTTCTGTTTTCTCCGCTGTGGAACCGGATGAACGGTAAGAAAAGACAATGTGTATCTGTGTGTATTTATGTTCATTTATGGGAGCCTGGGTGTTCTGGGACTGCATACTTTATCTAATTTTAACTTTGTAACCACGCTAAAATGCAAACATTATGTTGCTCCAGGGCTAAACTCTCTATCTACTATTTGTCCACTAGCTATGGGATATTCAAAGGTTCTCGTCTGAAGCCTACAACACAGCCAGAGAGATGGTCTGGTTGTTGTGTTGAATCCCATCAGAAAGAGATCTTTTCAATATGTAAACATCAACACTGATCTCTGGTGCGCATGGTGAGGTTGCACACTGTCAAGCCACATTTACACACAATAGATCTGCTGGTTACATGTTACAACCATCAAACTGTGATTAAATATTGTACACAGTTTTTCTGCACACGTTGGAGACTGAGGTATTGATGGATCACACAGCTCCACTCATTTAAACTTTCTTGCTCAAGACTGTCCATCCCTGCGAGTCTTTCACCGGGTAACCAGGGTAACGCCTGCATTTTTTTTGAAGCAATGCTGGCCAAAATGTCGCCTGGAGCTCGAAATACTTTCAATTTCAATTCAAGCTGCCTTTCAAATGGAACACTCCATACTCACAGCCACATACAGTGGGGCAAAAAAGTATTTAGTCAGCCACCAATTGTGCAAGTTCTCCCACTTAAAAAGATGAGAGACGCCTGTAATTTTCATCATAGGTACACTTCAACTATGAGAGACAGAATGAGAAAACAAATTCCTGAAAATCACATTGTCTGATTTTTAAAGAATATATTTGCAAATTATGGTGGAAAATAAGTATTTGGTCAATAACAAAAGTTCATCTCAATACTTTGTTATATACCCTTTGTTGGCAATGACAGAGGTCAAACGTTTTCTGTAAGTCTTCACAAGCTTTTCACACACTGTTGCTGGTATTTTGGCCCATTCCTCCATGCAGATCTCCTCTAGAGCAGTGATGTTTTGGGGCTGTCGCTGGGCAACACGGACTTTCAACTCCCTCCACAGATTCTCTATGGGGTTGAGATCTGGAGACTGGCTAGGCCACTCCAGGACCTTGAAATGCTTCTTACGAAGCCACTCCTTCGTTGCCCGGGCGGTGTGTTTGGGATCATTGTCATGCTGAAAGACCCAGCCACGTTTCATCTTCAATGCCCTTGCTGATGGAAGGAGGTTTTCACTCAAAATCTCACGATACATGGCCCCATTCATTCTTTCCTTTACACGGATCAGTCGTCCTGGTCCCCTTGCAGAAAAACAGCCCCAAAGCATGATGTTTCCACCCCCATGCTTCACAGTAGGTATGGTGTTCTTTGGATGCAACTCGGCATTCTTTCTCCTCCAAACACGACGAGTTGAGTTTTTACCAAAAAGTTCTATTTTGGTTTCATCTGACCATATGACATTCTCCCAATCCTCTTCTGGATCATCCAAATGCTCTCTAGCAAACTTCAGACGGGCCTGGACATGTACTGGCTTAAGCAGGGGGACACGTCTGGCGCTGCAGGATTTGAGTCCCTGGCGGCGTAGTGTGTTACTGATGGTAGCCTTTGTTACTTTGGTCCCAGCTCTCTGCAGGTCATTCACTAGGTCCCCCGTGTGGTTCTGGGATTTTTGTTCACCGTTCTTGTGATCATTTTGGCCCCACGGGGTGAGATCTTGCGTGGAGCCCCAGATCGAGGGAGATTATCAGTGGTCTTGTATGTCTTCCATTTTCTAATAATTGCTCCCACAGTTGATTTCTTCACACCAAGCTGCTTACCTATTGCAGATTCAGTCTCCCAGCCTGGTGCAGGTCTACAGTTTTGTTTCTGGTGTCCTTTGACAGCTCTTTGGTCTTGGCCATAGTGGAGTTTGGAGTGTGACTGTTTGAGGTTGTGGACAGGTGTCTTTTATACTGATAACAAGTTCAAACAGGTGCCATTAATACAGGTAACGAGTGGAGGACAGAGGAGCCTCTTAAAGAAGAAGTTACAGGTCTGTGAGAGCCAGAAATCTTGCTTGTTTGTAGGTGACCAAATACTTATTTTACCGAGGAATTTACCAATTAATTCATTAAAAATCCTACAATGTGATTTCCTGGATTCTTTCCCCCCATTCTGTCTCTCATAGTTGAAGTGTACCTATGATGAAAATTACAGGCGTCTCTCATCTTTTTAAGCGGGAGAACTTGCACAATTGGTGGCTGACTAAATACTTTTTTGCCCCACTGTATGTGGCTGTGAGTATGGAGTGTTCCATTTGAAAGGCAGCTTGAATGCAGCTGAGATGTGTAGCTTGTATCCATGGAGACAGATGGTCGGACTCCTTCTTACTTTCTGTACAACCAAAAGGCATTTAAAAATCTTATACTATTACACCAGCATTCCCAATAACAACAGAACAGAAATGTGCCATGTCTCATCCCAAGCATGAAGTAGAACTCAGTCTAATTGTGTAAATGAGCTATGGTCCTCAATTGATTGGTTCTCGATGTTTCCTCATTCATTTAACAAGATAAATGGTATAGGCCAAACATGAGTTTTATTCATGACATATAACAATAAACTTTTCACATTATGACTTGATA
>NW_026551750.1:0-5103 GCF_027596085.1 Anoplopoma fimbria | reverse complement strand
TTGAAGGGATTGATCTTATTCTCGGGAATGATTTGGCTGGGGTTAAAGTTTTTCCTACTACTCCCGAGGTAACTGAAACGCCTACAGCTGATTTGTCCCCGCGTCGCACAGCCAGCCACCGATTTATCCAGCCTGCGTTGTGACGCGTGCCTAGACTACGCAAACTGGGTGATTTAGCCGATCTTTCTGATTCCTTTATGAACAACCCTGAAGATGTGGTCAGCCCCTCCTCTGAAACACGTAGTGAGTCGATCTCTGTGGAGGTTGTGACAATTGAGGAGGATTTGTGTCTGACAGTGGATAAAAGTGAGCTTATCAAGGCTCAACAAGCTGATAGTACGTTGGCTGCCTGTTTGTCGGCTAGAACTTTGTTTTTGATGCCTCTGCTTTTACTGGACAGAGGAAAAATCCATGGGTCATGACGCATGTCTGGAGTTCCTTGGCATTGCTCTCCATTCAGTTGATATGGAAGCGGGACCGGACTATTTTTGTGATGTGGGGTCTGAAAGTGAAGTCAGAATCAAATAGAACTCCTAAGTTCCTTGCAATGGATTTTATATTTAAATACAGAGGACCAAGTGCATTTACAATAGGAGTGATGGGGTTTGGGGGACTAAATACAATCATATCAGATTTCGAATTATTGAGTTGAAGAAAGTTTTGTGCCATCCAACAGTTGATATCCTTAATAAAGGCTTTTCTATGAAGTATTAAATTAATTTCAGTAAGCAGTACTAACACAGTAACATTAAAGTTAAACTTAAAAGAAAACAAACAAGGTAACAATAACACACTATGACCTACCTCTGCCCAGACAATAGCCTTCTACTTGAGAACGCTTCACATCCTGATCTGCGACTGTGTGTTCTTCCGTCTTTTGTTCGGCTGAGTTTATCCGGCCGATGACGGTCAGTTGGTAAAGAGGCAAGCTTGTCCATGCAAATGTTGACTTGAATAGGAATAGAACAGGGCTGAGAGGTCATTCTTCTATTTCTGTAAAGACTAAGGGAAGTACGTTGAATCTTCCTTATACAGGTTAATAACCTAGGTGACGTCATGGCCGTGTCACAGGGACTCCATGGGGTTCTCTTGGGTTTCGTTGAATGACCTACCAGTATTTTGATTTAAACCAAATCTCACACTCAGGTGTGATTGTAATGCCTGACAGGTGTTTGGCGTGGTTTCACAGTTGAGGCTTTTCTTTTTACATGTAGACCTATCTCTTTGTTTCCCTCACATGGTGAGGTCAAAACACAAGTATGACCCAGCACCAGCTCACAAAGCTCCTATAGGCTAGATACCTGTAGCAACTAAGAATTGTGCCTCATGATATTGTACATGTTATATACTGATTCAACTCTAAGTCGAAGCAAACGGTTCACCACCAAACACTTCACGTTTCTAACCGGTTCTCCCGTGAGAAACCAACTCTTATCGGCTGCTCTATTCTGAGAAACGTGAAGTTAGTGAAGACAGGGGCCATAGTTACTTGCATCCCCGGGGCCAGAGCTGGCGACATTGAATCCAACTTAAAATTGCTGGCTAAGGGTAAACGTAAATACAGAAAGATTGTTATTCACGTCGGCAGTAATGACACCCGATTATGTTGCTCGGAGGTCACTAAAGTTAATGTGGAATCGGTGTGTTCATACGCAAAGACAAAGTCAGACTCCGTAGTTTTCTCCGGCCCTCTCCCTAACCTGGTCAATGATGAGATGTATAATCAATCCTTTATTAGTCCCACAATGGGGAAATTATTTCTCTGCATTTAACCCATCCCGGAGGAGCAGTGGGCTGCAATGAAGCGCCCGGGGAGCAACTTGTCTCGCTCAAGGACACCTCGGCATGTTGCCGGTAGAGGGGCTTGAACCACCAACCTTGTGGTTGGGGACAAGCGCTCTACCTCATGTGCCACAAATCGCCCCATATAGCTGCATGTCATCATTCCGCCGCTGGCTGTCGAGGTGGTGTCCAGCAAACAATGTGGGCTTTGTAGAAATTGGCAGACTTTCTGGGAAAGCCTGGTCTGATTAGGAGAGACGCCATTCATCCCACTTTGGATGGAGTGGATCTCATATCTATAAATCTGACCCAGTTTATTAGTGGACCTAATCCATGACAACCCAGAGTTCAGACCAGGAAGCAGAGTTGCAGTCTTTCACACTTCTCTGCACTTCCATTAGAGCAGTTACCCACACAGTTACCCACACAGTTACCCACACAGTTACCCACACAGTTACCCACACAGTTACCCACACAGTTACCCACCCAAAACCCTATAGAGACTGTGTCTGCCCCACGGCCACTTCAATTATTTAAATCAAAAGTCAACAGAAGAGGAGTTATACAAAATAACCTAATAAAAGTTAAGGCAACCAATGCAACAGTGCATCAAAACAGGTCATTAAATGTGGACTCTTAAATATCAGATCTCTGTCATCTAAGGCTGTACTAGTCAATTATTTAATATCAGATAATCATATTGATTTATTTTGTCCAACTGAAACCTGGCTGTGTCATGAAGAATATGTTAGCCTAAATGATTCAACTCCTCCAAGTCATTTTAATACTCTTGTTCCTCGAGGCACAGGCCGAGGAGGTGGAGTAGCAGCCATCTTTGACTCAAGCCTATTAATAAACCCTAAACCTAAATTAAATCATAACTCATTTGAAAGCCTTGTTCTTAGTCTTTCAAACCCGACCTGGAAAGCACTACACAGTGGGAATCCCTTGAGGGCAGTGTCTAATGTCTGATACAGCTGGTCCACAGGGGAGCCAGTGGTTCTGACAGTTTGTTGAGTGTTGGTTGTTCAAAAATACGATTGATGTTGCTTGTTTCTTTCCAAACCTGGAGTTTTGATGTCACTCCATGCTTCCCCAAGAGGGAACTTGTGTAATTTTGTACCAGCCAACAGTGGACCTCTGTCATTCCATGACAGCCAAGTGTGGACATTTTTACTTTAATCTGCATCAACAAATAAATGTAATTCCTATAAATGTAGACTGAGCACACAAGTATATTGAAATGATTGACATCCAGTTATTTTGAAAAAACAGTCAGGCAAGTATTTTGGAACTGAAAAAGTTTAAAGTCTAATGTCAAATTAGTTTTTACGAATTAACTAAAACTTAAAATGAAGGATTGTTCTGCTGACTATTTTTTGACCATTCTAATTTTATCCTGGTAGTTTTTATATTGTTTTCCCTTCTTTTAGATTCTAAAATATGTATTACTCTCCTGCCCTCTGGGTAGCCCTTTAAATTATTACAGTGACCAAACTAAAACTTAAAGTATCCACTAAAGTTGAGCAATTATATTTTGTTACATGAACATAATCAAAAGAGAGAGAGACAGAGTCGCCTTCTTAATGGCCCGTTTACAGTCTGAAAGACAGGCTTGGGGCTGCAAGCCATTCACACAATGAAGTAGTGTTAAAAACGACGTGTGTGAATGGGTCGTTAAAATACCTGCTCCAGCATACAGGATCAGTGCTGAGTATGGAATTAAACACTCACACACCTTCAAGTCCCCACTTGGCTAAAATTATAGAAAATATACCAGAGGGTTTTAGACATGATTTTAGCTTAATTTAAGGCATGACCAACAGGGGACTTAAAAAATGTCCCCTGTTTGCATTTCAATCTCCAGTTAGTGAGTGGTTCACGACGCCCAAGTCCACCGTTGTATAGGAAGGCAAGTGCACACACACACACACACACACACACACACACATTTCAGCACCCCTAAGTGACTGCATGCAGAGAAAAGAAGGCATATAAGAAGTGACTACATGCAGAGAAGAATAGGCATACAAAAAGTGCAGGTGTGAGAGAGGGACTTTCCTAACCAATTAAAAAAGACAGATAGCTTGCACAGACAGTTTGATGGTAGATAGCTCAGAGCACCTGCATATCAAAGAAAACAGGGGAGAGCTTACATATTTAAAAAAAGCTGTGACACTATTTAAGACCATGTTAAGGACAAAGCAAATCAGTTCGCATCCAGAGAGCCAACTCGAGTTTAATTCTTTGCTTTAAGAATAAACTCTATTGCATCGAACTCTGTCTGTTTCCAGTGTTTCTTCAAACTTCATTGAGACTTCAATAGGTATTTAATATAAAATAAGTAAAAGAGCTTGAGCAGTAATTCGGGCTTCATCAACTGGCCCAGTCCAAACTTCTGTTACCCGACAAAGCCCCCAACTCCATGAATGATCTCCGCCTTGCAAAGGACCTGAACAAGTTTTACTGTTGCTTTGAAAGGCAATGGGACAGTCCTGACCCCATCCCCCATGACCCCTTCCATCAGCTCCTGGCCACCAGGTCCCCTTCCCCAGCTCAGCAGGGGCCTCACAACCATCCACCCCAGAAGTCCCCGCACCCCATCGCCCACCATTAGGGCGACTCTGTCATCTGGAGAAAGATTGTAAACAGGCTGTTTTAAAGTCAGAACCCCCGCAAAGCAGCCAGCCCAGACTCTGCCTCTCCCTCCATCCTGAAGCACTGTGCTGATCAGCTGTCTCTGTGTTCACAGACATTTTCAACACCTCACTGGAGACATGCCACGTCCCAGCTGGCTTCAAGACCTCCACCATCATCCCCGTCCGCCAAAAAAACAGGGTTCACAGGACTTAGGTCCTACAGGCCGGTAGCCCTGACGTCGCTGGTTCTGAAGTCTTAGCAAGACCCACTTCTGGACCCCTTGCAGTTCACCTACAGAGCCAGAAATGGTCTGTAGATGACGCAGTCAACATGGCCCTCCACTTCCTCCAGTAACTGGACGCTTCAGGAACATACTCCAGTGTGGGTACTGTAATATACTTGGCAATAAACCATTTCTGATTCTGATCCAGATGAAAGCCCGTAGCAAAGTTATCTCACACAGAAATATAATGTCTTAAGGCATTTACCTGAGCCATATAAGGAGTATACAAATAAAGGAGAATTAATTTAGCTGATTATGCTGTACTTTTAGCTACTTCAGTAAGAGTTTAAATGCAGAACATTTAATTACCTTTTTTGAAAGTTACACGGTATAATAACGAGTATGAGTGAGGAACATTTGAGAGGGTTGGTGGAGGGGTTAACCTAACACAGGATTTT
>NW_026551749.1:0-4669 GCF_027596085.1 Anoplopoma fimbria | reverse complement strand
GCATCTTGGAATATAGCTGGTTTATAAAACAAATGGGCTGCTTTTTTAAATCCGACAATTCAAAACGTATTTGTAGCGCTGCAAATTAATGAAGCTGATGTTTGTGCTGTTGTCATGAGGTGAAAATACACAATGTGGACCATTATGCATCAGAGGCAAAAAGAAAAGCAACTTCATAAAATTGAGAATTAAACCATCCAGGAACACAGAGATGTTAAATAGTTGAGTTTAATAAGTAAAATAATTAGTCTCACATAGCCTCACTGTATGTACTACATGATGGGGACACTCAAGGGGGACAAATAGAATTCGATATAAAGAGTTTACCAAAGTTAAACATGGATTACCTTTTTCAAATAATTTCCAATTATTTTATCAGCCTTAAGGCTGTGCTATATGCTACTTAAACCATGTGATCATGTCAATTGGAACTCAAAATTATATAAAAGTTTTATGAAACATACACTAGCCAAAATATATGGTCATTATTGCATGAATACCCAAATATTACACCCATAAGTGACCGTTTACCATCTTCTTTAAAGACCATGGGCATTGACCACATGGAGTTGGTTGGCACAAAAGGCCCTTTTTAAATAAATCCATTAGCATCATATTAGGCAGGCCTATATAAGGTTGTGCAAAAGTTGCAACAGTGTTTGAAGTAAGGAGAGAAAAATATAAAGAGAAAGCACGTACAAAAAGAAAAAAGACGAAAAGATTGTAAAAGAAATCCTTTAAAGTTAAAAATCCTAAATCGATTTCTTGAAGGCTTAACCAAACATTAGAGGTGTGCCATAAAGATAAAAGCATCAACATTTGTGCTCAAGGGTAAGTAATAATGATATACACCATCAATCACTCAGTAATTTTGTTCTGTAACATTAAAATGAAATGGCTTTTCGATGGAGTACTCCCCTACATTTGTAGAAGACGGAAAGATTGGAAACATTTGGCTACGGTGGTACTAATGGCGGCTGAGGCAAATCGAGTGTCCAAAGAAAGAAAACCGCAGCAGTTTCCACTGTGGCTCTTACTGTGGTGTTGAGAAGACGCACCATGCGGTTATCACCCCCTTTTATTGGCAAGGAATGGAAGCTGTCATCCGTAAATTAATAAGAAGTGACACAAGGCCTACTAATACATTTGTCAAATTAAAGCTGTAATTAAATGAAACACTAATATGTCATCAATCTCATTCACTTAAGCTTACTGTTTTTGCTGGACCAAAGGCCTACATACATTTCATTTGAACATTATTTGGCTACATGTTGCTCAATGTTCAGAATACCAGGCAAAGCAAGACACACTGAAATAAAAGGCACAATTTAACCCAGTAGAGGTGAGGTTATTGTTTAAAGGAAATTCCCATGCAGCTAAATGGGCTTACATACCAGCTATTTCATACAGATGTCAAATTATAATTCAATGGATCCCATAAAGCTCACTGTAACCGAGGGTGGGAATCAATACATTTGAGTAATGGTTGAATATTTAATCAAGTGAGCAGAGATGTATAAATCTGCAGAGCTGGTGACCAATTGTGTTATTGATTTTGTAAACAAATTCAGGTCCCTGATCAGAGACTGCTTAGAGACCAGGTGTAAGAGCCAAATTCAATTTGCAGTTAAATATTTAATTTATTTACATGTTGACCTTTCAAGTGTTTCTACTATGAATGTTATAAGGTTTTGTTATCATTTGTTATTTAAAGAAATACACGCAAGTGACTACATGTACACTTTGTGAAACTAATTGTGGATTAGCCTGTGGATTTTTGAGTGTGTCGTGATGAAAGGCGATACTTCTAGGAATAAAGGATGTTGTTTCACCAACTTGGATCAATAAAACTATATTTGCTTTCACTTACAAGCGTGGTGTGAGTGTCGGTGTGAGCTATGTGCATAGGACCAGAAACACGTGTCAACTTCAGGTTTACCCACACCAGGGGGCCGAGTTTAAACACCAGTTAGAAAAGTGCTGTATGCTGTAAATTCTGACTTGTTTTCTGCAAAATTGAATTTAAGCTGAATGCTAGACTCTGTGAAGCGCTTGGCATTAAAATAAGTTTCTGCTAACCATACCATCCTCAAACAAATGGTTTGGTTGACAAGCGTAATGGCCCTATCCAGAGGTAAGTTGTATATTCTTTAATTGACACACAACATAAATGCTATAGAACAAAGTGTTGACATAAAATTGTCTGCTGTTATGTGGAATTTTTCAGGTCGCTCAGCAAACTTGCAAGAAAAAAAAAAAAGAGTACCCTCAGTCTACAATGTACAAAATTAACAACCCAGCATTGTCCATATTATTTAATGATTGGAAGAGCGGCAATATATACTTTGCAGGCTCCATAGGAGTCAAATGGCTCAATTTATTTTGGAGTGATGGGGTTGTATATTACTTGGATAAATGGCTTGGAATAGAATACCTCTTTTATTGTACTAAACAGACACAGTGGAACATTTGGTTTTGAAGGAGGAACTGACGCACCACCAAAAGGTGTACGTAACAGTCCGACAAATGTGCAGAAAACTAAGTAGAAGATCTGTAAAGAAACCTGGAAAGAGGATGGAGGGACGATCTTATTGTTGGAGATATTGTCCTAGAAAATAACATGCAGGAACAGAAAAGAAAATGGGGGAAAATGGAGAGTGACATTAATGGACCCAGCCATTAACAATCACTGCCATAAAGGGAAAGTTGTTCATTTGGCTTAAAATACAATCAGTGGCCAGAGGAGAGGATTCCATCCAAGCTTACTAAAGTTAGCATCTCCACTTTGGTTCCCCGTACAACCGCCGTCCAGCTCTCCAGCCCTGGCAAACAGGTTTGCCAAACATTTTTTTCCATCACACACCTAAAATGTATAAACTGATGATGCCAACCTTAATCCTGCTATCAACATCTCTGACCTTCCACCAGCCACATCTCGAGGAGAGAGTAAATTCATCAAGATAGATGTGTGACACAGTCTCATCCTCCTCAGCAGGATTCCACATCCTTAGAGGTGCTGCTGTGCAAAGTAAGATAAGGTTCTCTAGTAGGCATTTCAAAACTTTGAAAAGGACAAACAAAAAGCTAACCTGTAATTTAAGGTAGCCAAGCTGCTTTAAAAAGGAGGCAGCCTTGACTTTGCTGTGGACAAGGTTGGCATAAACTCTATGCAGGAGACTAGTGGATGACTCTGGTAAGTTCAATCAACTGTATCAAAATCTCACTGAACATTTTCATATACTTAACCCACCAAATGGGCATATCTTTCAATAGACAACCTTAGAGAACTGTGCGGGGAAACGAACACTGGGGAAAGGGACACCTCAGGCCTACCTTGATCA
Organism: Anoplopoma fimbria; assembly: GCF_027596085.1. Taxonomy (NCBI): domain Eukaryota; kingdom Metazoa; phylum Chordata; class Actinopteri; order Perciformes; family Anoplopomatidae; genus Anoplopoma; species Anoplopoma fimbria. The sequence goes on along the minus strand of NW_026551749.1, from coordinate 1,328 downwards.
CTGGGTAGGAGCCTCGAAGTTCTTTACATGGAGAGTGCATTTATAAGAACAACAACTCATTTTATTGTCTTACAAATTGAATGCACATCCTGTTCCTGGTCGTTCCACTTGGTGTGTGTAGTGTGGCCCAACACGGACCCAGACTTTTTGTGTCCGGCTTGTTTTTGACCAGGTTGTATGTTCGTTTGTTAAAGTATCCATCTCCAACTGATTTTTAATGATGACAGTGATGTGATCAGCTTAGGCGATAGCTGTAACTTTGGGTAAATGACCTACAGGTGTACTAAGAGATTATAGGATCTGAGTTGATTCTCTTTAATCAAAGGATTTATGGAGAGGATGTAAAAGGCAGCGCTCAGAGGACAGCCCTGCTTCACTCCCTCTTTTGAAAGGAATCGGTTAAAACACCATTTACATTTACACAGACACTTGATTTAAAATACAGATATTTCACTATTTGAATAAAGGCATCAGGGAAGCTGTATGATTTAATTACAGCCAACAGATACTCTCTGGAAATGTAATCAAACGCCTTCTTCTGATCGAGTGTAAAAGTTATCTTAGCATAGCATGGGAAGTGGAGAACATGGTGGCGTATGATGTTACCAAGAGGGAGCATGTAGAGGATGAAGAGGAGGGGACCGAGTACCGAACCCTGGGGGACACCTTGAGAGACTGGGGTTGAGCTTATTGATGCGAATGAACTGTTGGCGGTCGAAGGGGTATGATTTGAACCAGGAGAGGGCTGTGCCAGGGATATAGAGGGGGACTCAAGATGGGAGAGGAGGATGGAGTAGTTGAAGGTGTCAAAGGCTGCACAGAGGTTGAGTAGTTTTAGAAATCAAGTTATTGTCCTGATGTTGTCCTTCTTTCTTTAACTCCTCTGTGTTGTGCAAGTGTACTTTCCCCACACTGCTTAGATTATAGAATTATTAAGCTCTTTTATAGTGTATCAATGCAATGGGTCCTATGATATCTTACAAAAGTAACTCCTCATTTTTCATTCATTTTCCTACAAAAGCTGGCAACACGTGTCAATTTCCCGCTCGTAACCGCATACGACCTTTTCAAAATATTCTGCCTGCTTCACAGGAAACTCAGTTAGGTTTATGCAACAGAAGTACTTAGTTAGGTTTAGGAATAGATAATGAAATACTTGTTTAGGTCTAGACAACAAGCTGCTTGGTTCATAAGGTTAGGGCAACAAAACAACTTAGTGTTACGGAAACATCATCGTTTGGGTTAGAATAACTACCAGGTGCCGTTACTAAAGTACGTGATAAATAAATCAGCATGGACGTCTTGTTTCACATGAGGAACAAACAGCG
>NW_026551748.1:0-3015 GCF_027596085.1 Anoplopoma fimbria | reverse complement strand
GAATTAAAATTGTTGATACGAGGTAGATGACTTGCTCTGAATGATGCATGCTTAAGAAAAGTAAAGGACTGACCTTCAATGTGGCTAATCAGATTTTGACAGAGTATCGTCTTCTTGAGATTCATATCAACTTTATTATCCCAAATGAAGAAATTCATATGGTCCAGTTTCCAGACATGAGGAGACCATAATGCAATACCTGAGTAAAAACAATACAAAAAAACATTAAACCACAACAATAAGATCACAAGTTACTCCTAAAACTCATATTTGATCGTGTATTTGTGGTGGGCTGTTAGCCCTACTCCGCTGTGATTCGACGGCTGAGTAAAAAGTGAAATGTGCCATTTCATTTACATTTTTTAACTCTTGGCGACCAGATAAAAGGACCAAATTAGCAGCACTCATTGTAGAATAGACGCTTATTGATGAAAGACATCTAATGGCAAGTAGTAATACAAGGAGAAAACATGTTTATAGCAAATACAATGCCTACAAACATTCCAACAAAGCAGGGCTGAGAGACAAGGGGAGAGCTTTGGTAAAATAGCTTCATAAAAAGATAGGTCTAAATGCTGATCCCTCCTAACTGATTAAGCAGGCAAGCCATTTTTCGGTAAAGTAGGCAATGATGTGTCCGACAACAATCTTATATCTGAATGACATACTGAATGGTTTGGAGTGGAACTGGCTTCCGTCCATAAATAACAAACCCAAGTACAATACAGAGAGGAAAACTTGTCTTATCTGGTAAATAATAGAGAGCAAGATATATTTCAAAAAAGGAAAGCCCAATTTAAATCTCAGCGCTGTTAATAATATGTCAGTATAGACTTCAAAAGTACATTTGTCTTTGACCCAAACTCCTAGATATAGTTATAGTTATGATCTGCTTTCTCTATTATGGAGCTATTATCATAATGAATTTCAGAACTTCCATAGTCAGTATTTGTTGTATCAGAAAACAACTTTAATTTCATTTTTGCACATTTTAGGATTAGTTGGATAGTCATGGAGATCTTTTTGAAGGAGGTTAAATTAAATCTTTAGCTCGATATCTATGTTGTTATATGAATACAAGAGACATGGTTGAAGCCACAATGAAATTTTGTTTTATATTGTTACACTGCTACCGAGAATGAAAGAAAAACCGGGCAAGGTGGAGGGGTGGCAACATTTGTGAAGAACATGATTAGCTATAATTTAATTAATTTGTGAATGAACAAGATGCATTTTCATGAAAGGACAGCTCTATCAGTTGATAAAGGCTTGAATGGAATCTTCACAGGAAAATAGGATCGTGACATCTGCAAAAAGATGGACATTACAATAGTGCGTTAAGAGGTAACATTATTTATAGAAATAGTGAATAAGACTGGTCCAAGGAAAGAACCTGGGGAGGTCCTTTGCAATGGGGAGAATAGAGGATTGAATATTACCAGCCCTCACATACTGGGACCTATCCGAGAGATAATTGTGAAACCACAGGCAGCTACCGTGGTCAAATCCTGAAGAAGAAAGTCGTTGTAAAAGCAGAAAATGGTCAACTGTATCTAAAGCCTTTGTTATATCAATAAAAAGAGCAGCACAGTGTGTTTTCTTATCTTAAGGTGAGACTTAATTGTTGAAGTAGCAGAAGTAAAGCTATATTTAGGCCTAAAGCCAAACTCAAATGGAGTCATTATGGAATAAGTGTTATTAAAACTGATGATTTACAAGTGACTCAATATATTTGCAAGATCATTTTGATAGTGGACAATCATTTTATGAATCAGATTTGCTACCGCCTTTAATGACAGGAAGAACATGGACAGTCTTCCAAACTATAGGAATGATGCCTGAGGTAATGTTCTTATTAAAACAAATGAGTTACATATTCAGTGTCACAACTTGCATCTGTCATGTTTAACACTGCTGTCATTTCAGGTCCAGTCCCTTCTTCCAGCCTCTGTTGCCTCATTCCTTGCAACTGTGTTTCCCCACCCATACAGGCCTGCATCCCCATCCCTCATCTGTCCCTCTGTTTATTAACACTGTTTCAGTTGCATTCGCTCTTTGCCATACTGTCTAGTATTTTTTGCCTAGGATTCCAGCATGTATTTCTGTATTCTGGGCTGCTTGTTTATGACCTTTTGACTGTCTTTTGGTTTTTGGCTTTCCTTTGCCTGCCCTTTTAGATTTGTTTGCTACACAGACTGATTTTCTGGTTTGACCATTTGCTTGTCATTGATCTGAACATTGAAGTAAACCACTTCTACCTCAACTTGTATTTGTGTGTTTCTCATGCTTTTGGGTTCATGTATGCCTCCAGAAATGTACTCTGCTGAGGATTTCGAAACAACCAGTTCAAGTTTGTCATTGGCCGTTGATTTTTGTTCATCAATATTACATAAAGCGTCAGTTCCATCCAACTCGAGACAGGAGATAAGCAACAGCCATGGTTTACTTCTATGTAAATAGTAAGGAAGGATGACTCGTGTTCTTCCAAACAACTATTAGTAAGACTGACAAGATACAGAAAAATTACAGTTAAAAGCAGTGCAAATTACATGGCTATCTGTTATCTGAGCAAGGCTAACAACAAAGGTGTTAAAGGCAGATTTCTCTATTTTCCAGAATTTATTTGGGTTATGAAAATATTTAGTAAGAGTGGAAATACATATTAGTTTCGGCTTTTACAACAGTAGTGCACTTACTCCTCAAATGTCTAAAGGCAAGCCAATGACCTTTTTTTTTTGGTGCACCTAACCAGAGCCCATGCTTTTTTCCTTGTATAAAATACATTATAGAGCTCAGCAGTGAAAAAGGGGGTGGAGCTACATTTGGTTTTAGTTTTTTAAAAGGCTTCTATCTAAAAGGGTTAAAAATATAAGAAAAATAACTTAAGGCTCGTTCAGGGTCAGGGATTTTGAGTGTCAAATAATTGGGCTGAAGTTAAGGTCTTTTGAAAAGGCCCGGTCATTAAAATTGATGATCAGTTAGTTTTAATCAGCAAATGGATTTTCCCTTTAAGAT
>NW_026551747.1:0-23565 GCF_027596085.1 Anoplopoma fimbria | reverse complement strand
TGCCACGGCAACAATAAAGAAATCTGTAATGTACAGAAAATGGTGAGAAACAATGAAGACACGACTGCTCAGTTCGTCATCCAAGTTGCGTCTCTATTCAAATTCACAAATAAAATACAAACATTTCTCTGAGTGTCTCTTGTTCAGTCTTCAACTGTTTAAGTACATCAAATATTAACTACATCGTACATCCCTATTCTAATTCACATTCATGTTATAGCTCGTGCACATTCAATATTCTCCATTAGTCCACTTGACTCTACTTGAGCAACATACTCATTTACATTCACCTGTTTAAGTGAGTTAAAGCATTAATAATAATATAGTGCAATAAACAGCATTAATCCACTGTACTTGAATGCAACATGTTGTTGGCAATTATTCTCGATTCACACACACTTAAATAAAACATAAGTATTACTCAGAGAAAGCTAAACGTTTTCAATACAAAGTTAACTAAGTTGTGACTGGATGTAACAGTAACATTTTTATCTTTAACCAGTATGCATTAATATAAACATTCTTTCAAACTTGTATATCTGTAACCATGAATCTTTAACATTTATTCATATTCCCATTTGAACTGTAGTGTAAAGGAGACCACAAATAAAACTAACACTGTGCAAAGTGCTGACAAAAACCCTTACATTTCGCGGAATGCCCGCAAGGCAATACACAGGGTGAACAATAAACCCATAATCGGCGGGAACTGCCGTTTCGCGCCTTCCGGTATTTACCCCTGCCATTGTACTCAACGGCGGTATTTTAAAGTCTCTTAAGTTCGCTAAAAACACAACAAAACATGACCCGAACTTCTTTAACAGTTATACATATAAAGCAAGGCTTTAGAAGGTTGACATTTTATAGTTTGAACCAACTACTGACCTGTAATGTACAGAAAATGGTGAGAAACAATGAAGACACGACTGCTCAGTTCGTCATCCAAGTTGCGTCTGAGGACGCGGGAGGAAGTGCTCCCGTCTGACGACAACCCGGAACGCAACTACTTCAGTGTCAACAGTTCCACCTGGGTGCTGCTTAGATTTTAAGTTCCTCTCAACACTAATTATGAGGAATAAATGAATGTACTGGTCTCATACATTTATAAAAATCGTTTCAAGCCCTTAAATTCAGAGAAAATTACCTTCTGCTAATATAAATCAAATAATCAGTTTTGAGAGTACCACATACTCCCCACAAACAAAAGTGGCTCCCGACACTTGCTTCTAACAGCTCAACTTAAAATGTTCACCCTTGTTTTCTCTCTTTTTGTTATTAAAGCTTAATAAACTCAACAGTGTACAAAAAAAACAAGCACAAAAATATATTGTACACCCAAAATCTGAAGTGGTGTAAGTAATGTTGTAAGTGTGCAATGTTTACTCATCAATAGCAGTGTATAGGGTAATAAACTGGCATGTATGGAGGAAGGATAATGGGTAGGGGTTGGAATGGATGGAAGTATGGCTGTGGGTACTGATGAGTGTAAACTGTGGGCTGTGTCTGTATTGCACTCACGATGAGACGTGGCTGGTATGTCGGTTGACCAAGGGCTGTATAGGTGAGCATCTGGCCAGGGTGTCTTTCTCTGGTAGACCTCCTTAGTGCAGGCTGAGCGTCAAGCTGAATGTCTTGAATATCTCTGTCTGGACTGTGAACCTGAGCCAGCTCCTGTTCCTGGTAAGGCTGGGGTTCCTCAGCACAAGGCACACTTTCATTTTGTCTTTCATGTTCTTCCTCACTGTTACTTTCTCTTTCAGGTGCAGGCTCAACATGAACTGTTTCCTCGAGGTAAGTTCCAATCTGTTCGGTATTGTGTTGTGTTTCACAGGTAACAGTTTGATGAGGTAATGGATTTGCGATCCTTGGCACTTCCCTTGCTATCCGCAGCCAATATCTTGGTTGATCGTCTTCGTCGTCTGATCCACTTGAGTCATCATTCTGTGTCTGTTCGATTTTTCTTGTGGGTTTGGTTGACTTTCCATTTCCCCTTTGTGACTTGGCAGGTGCATTTGTGACTGGTGGCTCTACAGGTAAGTCATTCACTTGGAGCAACAAGTTTCGGTGGAGAGTGCGAGTGGGACGGTTTCCTGTCTCAGGACTCACCTTATAGACTGGGTTTTCACCGAGCTGTTCTTGTACAATATAGATTGTCTTTTCCCAGTAGGGTGTCAGTTTGCATGGACCTCCTCTTATAGAAACGTTGCGAACGAGAACCCTGTCTCCTGGCTGTAGAGTGACGCCTCTGTTTTTCCTGTCATAATATTGTTTGCCTTTTGCACTTGATTGTTGGCTATTGGTGCTGGCTATTTTGTATGCTTCGATCATTTTCTCTGCCCACTTTTCCGCATAGCTACTTGCGGTGTTTTCTTCTTTCTCTGTTACCAAACCGAACAGAAGGTCAACAGGAAGACGTGGATGATGACCATATAACAGGTAGTATGGGGAATAGCCTGTTGCCTCATGCTTGGTACAATTGTATGCATGGATGATATGAGGCAGGTGGTCCTTCCAGCTTTCTCTCTCTTTCTCGCCCAAAGTTCGGAGCATTTGTAACAGAGTCCGGTTGAACCTCTCTGCGGGATTACCTTGGGGATGGTAAGGGGATGTTCTTGAATGGTTCACGCCTGCGAACTGTCTGAGGGCTCTGAACAGTTCATTTTCGAACTCCCGGCCTTGATCATGGTGGAGTTTGGCCGGGTATCCGAACCGAGGGACAAAGTCATTGAAAATCCTGTCAGCAGCTGTTTTGCCGGCCTTGTTTTTGGTAGGGTATGCCTGGGCAAACCGGGTAAAGTGGTCGACCACCACCAGGATATATTCGTATCCACCACGGCTGGTTTCAAGGTGGAGAAAGTCAATACAGACTAGTTCGAGGGGTGAGCTGGATGTTATACTGCCCATCGGCGCCCGGTCATGTACAGCTGGCTTCTTTTGTTTAATACAACGACACTTCCTGGTGATGTACTCCTCAATATCATTTTTCATGTATGGCCAATAGAATCTCTCTCTTGCGAGGCTCAAAACTCGCTCTACACCAACATGTCCCATATTGTCGTGCAGGTAGGTTAGGGCTGTCTGTTTATAAGTGGCTGGCAAGACTAGCTGTTTACGACCAAGAGTTTTCCTATACAGGATGTCATTTTCCACGTGCAGTCTGCTCCACTCTCTTGAGAGTTTTCTTGTGGATTTGTCCATTGCTCTGCGTCCCACTTCCGTCAATTCACTGTTTTTCTCCTTTAATTCCAAGATTTTCCCAATGACTGGGTCTTTTTTCTGTTCACTTGACAGTTCATGGTGGTCAATTGTTGGGAAAGGCTCCGTGTAAGTTTGCTGTTGAGATGAGATGTTAAGGGCCGCCACCCATGCTACTTCTCCATGCTGGGCTGTCCTGCTGCCTTCCCAGGTGGCGCACACTGCCTCCTCTGACAATTTCTCAGAACACTGACTCATGTAGGCATTGATGTCAAGGGGACAGCGGGATAGGATGTCTGCAACAACATTCAATTTCCCTGGTTTGTACCTTATTTCAAAGTCAAAGTCTGCAAGCTCCCCTACCCAGCGATGGCCCACTGCATTAAGCTTAGCTGTGCTCATCATGTAGGTCAAGGGATTATTATCGGTGTAGACAATGAAATGGGGAGAATAAAACAGGTAATCCCTGAACTTTTCACATACTGCCCACTTCAAAGCCAAAAACTCGAGCTTGCCACTGTGAAGATGGTAACTTTGCTCCGCTGGTGTCAGTGTGCGGGACCCATAGCCGATCACTCTCATTTTCCCATCCTGATTTTGGTAGAGGACCGCCCCAAGGCCCTGTTGGGAGGCATCAGTGTGGAGTATGAAGGGCTGATTGAAATCTGGGTAACCCAGTACTGGTGGGTTTGTAAGGATGTTTATCAGGCGTTCAAGGATCTGCTGGTGCTCACTGTTCCACTTCACTGGGGTGCGTGAATGTAGTTGAGGGCCCTGTGATTTTCCCCTTGCAGGCTTGGGTTCTGGTGGACTTTTTTTTATCTGAAGTAGCTCATATAGGGGCCTGGCTATCCGTGAGAAGTCTTGTACGTATGTTCGGTAATAGCTCAGAAAACCTAACAGTCTCCTTACATCCCCCACTGTTCTCGGAGTTTTCTCCTTCAAGGCCTGTACTGCTTCCACATCTTTCGGATCCACCCTCACCCCATCTGCAGACACCAGCCGACCCACATACCTGACCTCTTTGCGAAACAGTTCACACTTTTCAGGTCTTAACTTTACTCCATGGCGCTGCAGAGCTCGAAGTACATTGCGCAGTACCTCAACATGCTGTTCGAAGGACTTTGAAAAACAGAGGACGTCGTCTAGATAAGGGATGCAACACTCATCCCTCAGCGTGTCAAGCATCTCCTCCATGCTTCTTTGAAAAGATGCTGGGGCATTTGACAAACCGAAGGGTATTCTAACCCATTCGTAAAAACCCCAAGGGGTTGTGAAGGCGGTCATGTGTCTGGACCCCTCTGCAATGAAGCCTTGGTGGTAGGCTTTGCCCTGGTCTAGGATGGAAAACCAGCCATAGCCACCAAGTGAGTCGATTAAGTCCTGTATCCGGGGAAGAGGATGTTTGTCGGGTACTGTCTTTTGGTTGAGCAGTCGATAGTCGATACAAAGGCGCAGTGATCCATCCTTTTTCCTGACACAAACAATAGGTGCGGCATAGGGTGAGTGTGATTTCACGATCCATCCTTTCACAATCAAATCTTGGATGTACTCTTTCACTTCCTTGTACAGTGGTTTTGGGATGGAAGCATAAGACCTCTGAACAGGGATGTCGTCTTTAAGCCTGATTGACATCTGAAGAGAGGGGATACACCCTATGTCTTCGCCGTCGTGGGCGAATGCTGCAGACTCCTCGCGCAACATTTCCTCAACCATTCGCTGCTGTTCAAGGTCAAGATGACTGAGGTCAACAGGTGGTCGCCAGGGCTCAGTCGGGGGGGTTTCACAGGTGGTAACATTGTGGACTTCAGCCCTAACTGTTGTACCCTGTGGTTTCTCAACCTGTTGTGTCTCTGTCTTATCCGTTTCAATGACTTTGGCTACGTGCTGGATGGATCCCAGCTGAGTTCTCTTTGGGAGAATTACTTCATGCTTAGTGTGGTTAGAAACAGGCACGCTGACAAGAGGCCACCTGTTGTTATTAATTTCCAGTATACCCTCCCCGACACTTAATTGTTCCAAGGGTGTGCTCCCTTCTGCGGGTTCATAAAGGACAACAGGGTTGGACGTGTCAAAGGTAGGTGGTACTCTGCACCGCACATGCAATGTTTTTCCAGCTGGGATGCTCACATCCTCTTTACCAACTCTGATCGTGGCCATGCTGTAGTTGGGTGTCTTTTGGCCCTGTATGAAGTTAACCATAGCTGCTGCCTGTTCCTCTTCAACACCCAATGCTTTTTGGAAGAGACCAATAACCATTTCATGTGCATCAGCGGGAGATTCTTGCCCATTCATCATCACTTGGAGAACATTCGCTCCCAATATAGGCTGAGGGAGGGGAAGCTGGCTGACCAGAAAAGGTGTCTGTATTGAAAGGTTTGGATTGTCATTTCCGGGGAGGTTGACCGTTAGCTCCACCCATCCATCATACGGGATTGGTTGTCCATTTGCTGCATACAGAGTGAGGCTTTCCTCTGTGTCAAGAAGCTCATGCAATGGTCGTACTGGGTGATTGGGGATAAATGTCTCTCTCCAGGGCCGGTCAATCATGCTCACTTGCGAGCCAGAGTCAAAAAGCACTGTTACTGCATAACCGTTGATGAAACATTTGAGCATGCTCTTTCTACCAACCAGCGGTGCTGTGAGAATGGCATCTTCAGGGGTTACTGGTGTCTCTCGAGCGTAGCGATCACAAGCTCTTTTACGATTTATATCTTTTTTTGGCGTTGCTGCTTCAGTGTGGAAGTTACTGAGTGGGACTGGAACTTTGGAACGGCCCCTGGTTGTCCCTCATCAAAGACCGGTTCCCGTTTCCCTGCTGCCTGGTTCTCTTTAAACAGCCCACAGCCCGGTGTGTCCTGATTCACCACACACAAAACAATGATTACAATCCTCCGCACCTTGGTGTGAACACTTTGTGCAGACAGGCATTTTACCCTTTCTTGTGTGGGAGAGCTGGCCGGGAAAGACGTAGGAGGGGCGTGTGGCTGTACATGAGGTTGGCCTAGTGCTTGGACAGGTAGGATCTTTGAGTGAGTCGCGTATACCACTGGGTTTTGCTGATCTATTAAAGCTGCAACCATGTTGGTTAAAGTCTCCACCTGAGCGCTGAGCTGCTGTATTGTCTTCTGTTCTCTAGTGTCTGAAGTCTGATCACCATCAACTTGAACACTGTTTGTGTGTGTTGCTCTCTGTCGGGAGACATTACCAAATCTACGTTGATGTTCGTTTTCAGAGTTGATTATCTTCATCACCCTGCTGACGATCTCTTCATCAGAAATTTGGTTGTTTGTGATGAGTGGCCTCAGCTGCTGGCGAATGTCTGTGTGTTTGGACCCTAGGCCCTGGTAAATGGAGTGCAGAAAAACTTGCTGGATGGTCTTGGGGTCATAGTGGATTTCTGTGTTTGCCTGTTTTGACTGGAAGAGGATTTTCTGTTTGAGGCCTATCATGCGATAGATGAACTGCTGAGGAGGTTCATGTTCGTCTTGCTTTGCACACATTAGATCCTGAAACAGTTCAGTGCCTGCCTTTTCACACAGATGAGACCGGAGAAAGCCCTTCAGTTCACAGATTGTAATGTCATCTTTATCGGTGAGCATGTTCTTAAAAGCACCAGGTTTTACACACTTCAGCACTCCTCGGATGACCTCTGTCTCTGTAAAGCCCTCTCTGTCTCCTTCGTCTATTTGCTTGCTGATACTGTTATATGTGATATCAGAGCTTTGGTCCCCAATCTGTCCTCCATGGACCTTGAATTCCCTCCGTTGCAGGTAAGACAGATGCTTTAAGGAGTCCACTTTCTCTTCGTCAACATGTAGTGGGTCGTGACGTGGGAGTTGGTGTTGTAGTTGCTGACCTAGACTGGTGGACTTACTGTGTGCTGTGCAAGCCATATCTTTGTAGTATTGAAGCTTTTTTTCGAGGTCTTCGTGCATTGCTTGTAGCTGGTCAATACTTTGAGTGGTAATGTCTCTGTCGAGGTTAGCATGTTGTTGTGTGGTGTGGTTTGTCGTGGTTGTAAGGGCAGTAAAGTGTGAGGTGGTTGGCGTGTCATCATTGACGTGTGAGAATGTAGTGTGGCCCTCTATCATGGTTGGCACAGTGGTGAGTGTTGTGTGTTTCTGTGTTACACCCTTTGTAATTACAGTTGCAACAGGATTATCAATGATACTCTTAACCAGGTCATTTAACATTAACAAATCAGACATTCCCTCATCTTCGGATTCAAGTAAGGTATCAGACTGCATATAGTAAAGGATATGGTTGACACAACTTTCTTCATCACTGGACTCCAAATCTTGGCTGCTGTCGCTGGCGATGTCCTTCGCCAGCTTGTAGACATCGTCGCATGACAGTCGGTACAAGTTCTTTTTGATGCTCCAAACGAGTTCTTTGCGTACTGTAGACATGACGTCTGTGGACCTGACAATGATAGCGCGGTCCCCCTTGGAAGAATGAAGACCCTTCTCTGGCTCCGATCTCCCCTTGTGGACACCCACCAGCTGTCGTCTCGGCAGTAGTCACGTCACCTCGCCTTGGCCTCGTGGTTCTTCTTATCACTGGATCTGCTCCCCTGGACAGTATTGTTGGAGGCAGATCCCGGACGAGCCCCCACAATTTGTTACGGGTCCCAGGATTGGGTGCCACGGCAACAATAAAGAAATCTGTAATGTACAGAAAATGGTGAGAAACAATGAAGACACGACTGCTCCGTTCGTCATCCAAGTTGCGTCTGTATTCAAATTCACAAATAAAATACAAACATTTCTCTGAGTGTCTCTTGTTCAGTCTTCAACTGTTTAAGTACATCAAATATTAACTACATCGTACATACATCCTATTCTAATTCACATTCATGTTATAGCTCGTGCACATTCAATATTCTCCATTAGTCCACTTGACTCTACTTGAGCAACGTACTCATTTACATTCACCTGTTTAAGTGAGTTAAAGCATTAATAATAATATAGTGCAATAAACAGCATTAATCCACTGTACTTGAATGCAACATGTTGTTGGCAATTATTCTCGATTCACACACACTTAAATAAAACATAAGTATTACTCAGAGAAAGCTAAACGTTTTCAATACAAAGTTAACTAAGTTGTGACTGGATGTAACAGTAACATTTTTATCTTTAACCAGTATGCATTAATATAAACATTCTTTCAAACTTGTATATCTGTAACCATGAATCTTTAACATTTATTCATATTCCCATTTGAACTGTAGTGTAAAGGAGACCACAAATAAAACTAACACTGTGCAAAGTGCTGACAAAAACCCTTACATTTCGCGGAATGCCCGCAAGGCAATACACAGGGTGAACAATAAACCCATAATCGGCGGGAACTGCCGTTTCGCGCCTTCCGGTATTTACCCCTGCCATTGTACTCAACGGCGGTATTTTAAAGTCTCTTAAGTTCGCTAAAAACACAACAAAACATGACCCGAACTTCTTTAACAGTTATACATATAAAGCAAGGCTTTAGAAGGTTGACATTTTATAGTTTGAACCAACTACTGACCTGTAATGTACAGAAAATGGTGAGAAACAATGAAGACACGACTGCTCAGTTCGTCATCCAAGTTGCGTCTGAGGACGCGGGAGGAAGTGCTCCCGTCTGACGACAACCCGGAACGCAACTACTTCAGTGTCAACAGTTCCACCTGGGTGCTGCTTAGATTTTAAGTTCCTCTCAACACTAATTATGAGGAATAAATGAATGTACTGGTCTCATACATTTATAAAAATCGTTTCAAGCCCTTAAATTCAGAGAAAATTACCTTCTGCTAATATAAATCAAATAATCAGTTTTGAGAGTACCACCACAATTTTGTGCCTCCTCAATTCCTTGGGCTTTTGACCCATAAATGTGTCTCCGCTCTCCATCTTGAAGGACATCCCAATTCCTAAAATTCATCAAGAGAATTGAGGATACACCGATGTATCCTTTGAGGAAGTGCTTTCGGAACCCATTGTCTTTTATACGTGATGTATAAAAGACAATGTAACAGGTCCTATTTGCATTCATAAATTGTAGTTATTTAAGATAATTGGATGCCGGATCCACAAGTCTCTCGTTCACAGTTTGTGTAGCTCGTCGTAGGGCTCGGTTCTAACCAGATAACTTCAGGACACTTCACCCTGATGTTACTTATGTTATTTATTGATAGTAGGCTACATACAATTCCACAGCTATAATCCTGACATGATGTTTACCAGTGCAAACAGCTGCTGTCGTCAAATATTTATATCGATAAGAACATTCTCTTGCATTCAGCACTAATTTCCTGTATTACATATCGTTCTATAGACAGGACTGTGTTTGTGTGAATAAAAAATAAAAACATAATCATATATCTATATAATATGTACATTTTTAAACAAGTAGAGCTTATATATATACACACACAAACATTATTGTCACATTTTGCCATGATGTCATATAAGTTGTCATGAACTCTGTGATCTGGCACGTCATATTAAATTGACTCTTTTTGTCACTACCAAAGAGACATGAAATAAAATGTGTCCATGTTGTGTTAACACCTTGTTCTGCTTTTTTTAATCAATAAACACTGTTAGCATGGTGGAGCAAAAAGGCTTTGCTAGTGCTTTTCATGTTAGGAGTACAAGGCTCTGATAGGAAGCCAACGCAGGGAGTCAGGATGCTAATGCAGTGTGAATTGCGTGTGAAGGACAGAAAAAAAAGGGTAGGGAGAAAAAAGAAGAAAAGAGTATAATGATCATGCTCTTTTAGCCAGTTGGCACCAAGCACACACACAAGGCCACTGACTGCTGCTGTGGCACATGAGGTAGAGCACATGAGGTAGAGCGCTTGTCCCGTAACCACAAGGTTGGTGGTTCGAACCCCTCTACCGGCAACATGCCGAGGTGTCCTTGAGCAAGACACCTAACCCCAAGTTGCTCCCCGGGCACTTCATTGCAGCCCACTGCTCCTCCGGGATGGGTTAAATGCAGAGAAATAATTTCCCCATTGTGGGACTAATAAAGGCTTAATTATTATTATTATTATTAAAACCTCTGGCTCTCAAGTAACAGAACAGCTCCCATTGTGAGAGTTACTAGTTGGCACTGTTTGTGCGTAATCAGACCTATTCTCACCTCTCTGGTACATTACATTTACATTACATTACAGTCATTTAGCAGACGCTTTTATCCAAAGCGACTTACAATCAGTAGTATATTACATGGTACATTTATGCATCTTTGTTATCACAACTTTTGATCATGAACTGTTCTGTGCAGCATCAAGCCTTATTTATAAACTGATTTTTCTTTGGAGGATGACATCATGTTGAACTGGAAGAAAAACAGAAACCCGACAAAAACAGACACACAATACACAAAAAGAAAAATGTTTAAGATTTGGAGAGTGGCTATGTTTCAGTCCTTGGAGCAGAAATAGCTTGTAGGCGTTTTGCAGTGTGAAAGAGAGGTAATTGCTGTTATAAGATAATGATCTCATCCAACAGTTTCTTTTTTTCCTGTCGATATTAAAAAAGAGGGTTTCAGTTCTGCTTTTGAAAGCAGGTTAAAAGTTTTCCAGGTTGTGTGAAACCTCAGTCTGTGACCTACTTTTTTTTTTTTTTTTAAAAGGTCACAGAGCTGAGGGGATCCTACAAGGAACTCCTAAATACACCACTGAGATGATTTCACTTCACAGCTGATGCTCAGGAGTGAGAGAGAGCCCCATAGATCAGATGCTGGCATTCCAGTGGCATAGTGATTTTCTATTGATCTCCCTGAGGACAAGAAGTCAAAACAATTCGGAAAGTTCTGTTTTTAAATCCTTTGTAACACATTTTTGTTCATCTCTTTCATTCATAATGGTTTGTGTTTTTGCGTTTTTGAATTTCCCATTTTTCGCTCAATGACATTTCAAACGGTTCTGTTTCCCAACCAGGCGAAACTTCCGGTTCTGAAAAGTGAGGCGAATACATAAGCGTGTTAAACCTGTACTCTCTCTTATATGGGGCGACTCCTCTGGTTGTACAGAGGTCTTCTTCAATACAGCATGATGTTCATAAATGTTCCATTTAGAGTAAAACAGACCATAAAGCAGAGAATGATTTTGGGTGGGGCTATCTTGTTATTGACAGGTAGCTACCATAGCCAATGTGGCGTCTCTATCACTGCTTCACTCTTTCCCCCGATCCAAATATGCTCATTTCAGTTCACTGGTTGCAAAAAACAAGATGGGGACAGCCAAAATGCCATACTCAAGGTTTCAGAGCCGCAGTCCACAAACAAATGGGTGACGACAAACAACCAAAGACTGGACTTTCGTGACGTCAACTATGCTCTTTACCTAAACCCAAGGAGGCGACACTGTTGCATCGGTATTTTACGCATCTGTGTGGCAAAGCAGTGTTGATAAAACTGAATGAAAACCGGTATGCTCTCCTGTGGTCTCGTTAGTGGTGGTATCACACATTACCCAAGGTAGTTTTCTAGCTTGACTTGCTTATGAGGAATGTGTTTAAGAGCCTGAGGTATGCTTCATAGGAGTCAAAAGATTCAGTATTCTTGTGCTCCTCTAAACAAATACACATGCTGGTCAGAAAATACTCCCCAGGTGATATCAAAGCAGCTTCCACCTTCAAACAGAATCCAGCATTTCCCTCGCTGTTTTGCTTGCTTCCTTAGATGCAGACAGAATATTCTTATTACCACAAGTGTTGAGCTGCAGCTAGGCTTGGATGAAATCTAGAAAGCTGGCTGTGGTTTTATAGAGATGAAATAGCAGTTCATTAAGTCGGTCTGTGCCGATCTCTCAATCTATTATCACAATGATGTATATTTCCAGGACAAAAGAAAATGTAAAACCACAATTATGCATTTCCCTTAAAAGGTAGCCTTAATTCCCTTGGATACAGTAGATTGTTAAACATAAATAAATGGATTAAAACACATTTCATTCTTGCCATGGTTCTGCTGTTATTAGTTCAGGGTTCGGTTTCTGATCTTCCCTGAACTACCGTGTGCCACTGCTCAGAGGAAAGGTTTACTCGGCTAAAAAAACAAGCTGAGGTCAGCAACAGGGCACACAGTCAGAGCAGGCAAGTCCAAAAGGGCATACAGACACAAACCCAAGAGGACAGACAGCCAGCGAGAAAAGAGGCTGCACTACAGCTTGGATGGCACCACAGTGCTAAAGCAAAAGGGGATAAAGATACTGCAGAGCTGATTGGGGAATTGGTAGCAGGTGTGCACTGAGGATTGGTGCAGGACAGGGAGGGAATGGCAGGCTTTAATAGAATGGATACATCGTTAATGTTGGCAGTAACACCTGTGAACTGAGAAGTGATTGGCAGCCTGTCGGCAGAGAAGTCTGGGATCAATGACACGACCAATCTGAGGGCAACTTTGGTTGTTTCAACATTCCAGTAGAAACATCTCAAAGTCTCAGTACAGTATGAAATGAGTCAGACAATGGGCTCACTGTCAGTCACTACGTTTACATGCACACTAACACTCCACTGTTATTCCCAATGTGACAATTTTTCAAAACTGATACAATATCGTATAAACAGCATGGTATTCCGAATTGGCATTTTCCATTTAAGACTTGGGATGTGTTGATTTTATTTGGGTTTTAGGAACTTTCTTTGGACATGTCAAACAACATGGGACCTTCAACCAGGAGACCAGTGTTTGAGACTTCTGTTCATGTCCCAAAGTGATGTTGAGTTATTTTGAAGTAACGTTAATGACAAGTTTTCCACACTTTTGTTTTTATACAGTTTGCGTAGCCCAACTAGGATGTTTTGGCTAAAGCTAAGTGTTTTTTTGGGCTAAACCAAAGTTTGTGTACTTATTTCAAGCCCGAACCTTGGTGTTTTTGTTTGAATTCACAACGTTAACCATGTGTTTACTGTGTGCGCTGGGCCAACGTGATCTCACAGAGGTATATGAAATGGCCGCGAACCCTTAACAGCCCTTTAAGTGGTTGGTGGTGGCATGTAATGTCTCCTGGTTGAAAATCCTGTGCTTGTTTGAGCCATCCATCTTCTCCTTACTCCCTCTACATGTGGCTTTTTGGAGTCTTTATACTTCATCACCACTCTCTTTGAGTGTTTTCTCTAAAAAAGACGCAGATGGGTTTACATTTCAGTTATTTGAAAGCCCATACAAATGCTAAAGGAGCGTGACAGGGTGCCAGTATTTGGAAATGAAAATGGGCCGGTTGTAAAAGGGCTAAAAGGTTCTTCTGAAACGGAGAGAACTGAGGAGTACTACGACAGGTTCATACTAAAGCTGGTGGCAAATAAATTAATGAAAGAAAGAAAACATATGAATATTATTTCATACCACAGATTCACGCATAATGGTCAAAGTAGGCTATTTTAAATGCTGTTTCAGTGTACTGATTATTTTGCTATTTTAGTCTTTAAAAGTCACCTGAATGCAGAAAACAAAGTCTTTGAAACTCAAAGGTCCCAGACCGCTCCGCCTCCTCATCGATGATGTGTTGAGGTTGGCGAGCGTGCGTGCCGCTACTACATAATGCGCTGAGAAGAGTTTGCGGTCATCTCACTTGTCTCTGTGAGATCTGGCTTTGTAAGTACCTTTTCTGTGGCAGACCACTGAGTGGGCTGACCGACTGACTTCTAACTGTTGAAATGTTTATGCATGAGATGGAGGCGTGCAGCAGACTCCAGGCTCCATTGCCCTTGTTGTTTGATGTGGGGGTGAGAGACAAGAAAGACGACGAGAAAAAGCAGCCTGATTTGTAGACACAAACAGTGAATTCCTATAACACTTGTAGATGATCTTTTCAATATTATAGCAGCAGATTATAAATTTAGCTGTTTAAAAATTGATGTGTATGCTGACAAGCTGCTTAAATTAATGAATGAAATGGGAGTCACTCTTAATTCAGGCGGCTGTGGCGTAGTGGAGAGCAAGGTAATTCTCCAATCAGAGGATCGGTGGTTCGATACCAGGCTTCGGCAGTCGATGTGTCCTTGGGCAAGATACTTAACCCCAAATTGCTCCCGAAGGCTTGCCATCGGTGTGGACTGGATGATGAATGTTAGTTAGAGTCTGATGGTGGCACCTTGCATGGTAGCCTGTCATCAGTGTGTGAATGGGTGAATGATATGTAATATATACTACTGATTGTAAGTCGCTTTGGATAAAAGCGTCTGTTAAATGACTGTAATGTAATGTAATGTAATTCATTACTGTAATAACATTATAGGCAGTGTTCAGATGGGGTATAACTAATTCAGTATTACAGATGATTTTTGCATGATTTTTACATGTGCATCAGGGGACCAAATGCCATATCGTACTGCAATGGGAGGCAACCAGGACAACAGGCTGCTGGAGGCCCAGGCCGTATTGCAGGGCCTGCTGGAGGGAAGGTAAGCAGGGAAGAACCAGAACCAGGACTGAGGTTTTTCTAAAGAAACACTACTGTTTTCGTCCACCAAAATTAAAACAAAATGAAGGTTCCTTGTCGTAGCTTTAATGAAAATATAATTTGTCACTCATGCCGATGAATAGAGCCCAGACCTTTTTTATTTTTTTGGTTGAATTTTAAAACCAGTTCTACACATATTTTGGGGGTTTTATGTACACAAATCGACAAAATATTTATGAGGGGTCGGTGGTGTTGCTGTCCGTCATGTTGGATGATTAACACCATAATAAGGTTTTAACTTGAGAAATGTACGGGTAATAAAATATATATTAAAGCCATAAAACTGCAGTTTAAAACAATTTTTTAACCAGATTTGGATCCTCCTGCAAGAGGACGCTGTTCAGCACACTTATACATTATAATTAAATTAATAAGGGGTAGCTTCTGATTACGTCTAGAGATATCTTAAAATCCAATTTCCACGTGTGAAATCCGTTCAAAAATTATTCTTCACTCTTTTGGTGACTAAAAAGAATGAAAATCACTCCTGGCCAGTAAAAGTGACCCTGATGCTGCTTTTCTTCGTCTGGCAAAAACAGCCTTTTACCTCATGCAGGTGCGTGTTGTTGATTACCCCCCCCCCCCCACACACACACACACACACACACACACACACAAATATGAATTGCAAATTAAGTCAATTACACAGCAAAACTCTTGGGTTATTTGCTGTGTTACATTTTCCCCAGCTGCCAGGTAATCCGATGAATTAGTCTCAGCTGTTCCTTCTTCTTCTCCGGGGGGGGAATATTATTCTTCTCCGTGGTTTTCTGAGATCGACGGCTTCCCGAAAACACACACACACTCAGAAACACACACACAGAAACACACACACACACACACACACACACACACACACACACACACACACACACACACACACACACACACACACACACACACACACACACACACATTCACAAGCATGCATTAGAGTCCTCTCCTTTGCCTAGAGCACATGAAGCAGCCATATCTCATTGAATTGAACTCTTTTTTTTGCCAAATAAATATAACATAATTGATTTAGATATGACAAACTAACAGCGAGTGCTCAGGGAGTAGTTAAAGACAAAATGTTTAAGAAGCCTCATGCTTCATAGACAAACTAAAGTAGCTGTTGGTGTGTTCCAGCTTCTCATGGGGACGGTTGTCCTGACTCTACCAAACGTCTGCCTACAGCGGCACAACAATCTTTGATGCCCAGCTAAGAAAGATCGTCCTCATCTCAATACTCCCAAAAAGGTGCCTATTGAAATGTCTAAAACTGGATGATGTGCGTCCTCTTGATGTGTTATTTTTTTTATCCTGATTAGAAAGTAATGCATACAATCTGTTTTCATTGCCAGTTTCAGTACGACGTAACATGTTGATGATGGTATTTCTCCGACTGCGAACCAAATTGTTCTTTTTTGTCTTCTTTACTTAATTTTCGGAGCATGTTACCTGGCATTATGTGTCATATTCATGCATGTTCCATCGCACGTTTTCCCTATGAAGATAAGAAAGAGCTGTATATTCTCACGAACATCATTACATGTGTGATGTCTCTCCTTTGCGCGGCTAATCACCACATGTTTGCATATTAGAAACCTGGAGCGCTGAGCTCTGGACCTTTCAGCGGCACTGACAGCTGTGAGACATATGCTGCTGCGGCAGATGCCAGGGATGCATCCACTGGATGCTGTTAGAAGACGAAGACACTTCCACCGGAATATGAACTAACTCAGAATCAGATTACTCACGAAAAACTAAGCTATGGGATCAAATATAATAAACAGCTGCAAATTGTGATTGCATATCTGTAACAGCTCTACACCCGTTTAATCTTTTTCCACTCTCTGTTCTCATTGATTTTGGTTTGCAGCAAATGCATTTCAAATTTTGGATTCTTCCACCATCTGACTCATACCTAATACTCTTTGAACTGCTTACGTGTGCTGGGATTCTGTTTAGTTGGTTTCATTTTAATAAAAAAAAAGGCTTCGCTATCTGATAAAATATGTTTGACCATGACTAAATATAAGGTCTGATTGTATAGTTGTCTATGAGAAAACTTCTCACTTGATTTATTACCTCGTTAACATTGTAAACTTGAGTTTATGATCTCAAACTCTAGTTTCAAGTCTTCTCCAATACAGCATGATGCTCATTTAGTAAATTATGGTCCATTTAAAGTAAAATAGACCATAAAGCAGGGTATGATTTACTGTAATTGAGAGCTTGGGCGTTGTGACTGTAGAGGTTAGCGTAGATGCTGCAGTAGCGTCAGTTAAATTAGATGTCACCTTTGATCAGGTCAGGTTTCTGTGAGATCCTAAGTCCCTGGAATTGCCACGTGGAAATTGTCTGAAATCGCTTAATCGCCTGGTGTGTGCGTTCTTACAAATACAATATTAAGAATCTGTTTAATCTGTCACTAGGGGTACATGCCAAGTCTCTTAAATTGCCTCCTCGATTCCCTCACTTGCCTCCTCAATTCCCTCACAACCAGGCGAGGAGAGAGGAAACGAGGAAATGTGTTTTAAGAGACATGAGATGTCATTTCCTCTGTAGCGTCTGTAGCGACGTCTGTTTCTGATAATGGCGGCCGTTGATCATCAGTCAGCTTTAACAGCTGGAGAGACTTTTGATTTTATGTCTGCACATATGATCACTGTATCAATATTAATAATGAAACAAAGTTATCATCACTGTAGTAATATTAATAATGAAACAAAGTAATCATCACTGTAGTAATATTAATAATGAAACACAGTAATCATCACTGTAGTAATATTAATAATGACACAAAGTCATCATCACTGTAGTAATATTAATAATGACACAAAGTCATCATCACTGTAGTAATATTAATAATGACACAAAGTTATCATCACTGTAGTAATATTAATATCATGACACAAAGACACAAAGTCATCATCACTGCCAGAGTTGAAATGTATTTAGTACTTAGTATTTATACTGTGTTCTGTGTATTTATACTTAGTTCTGTGTATTTATACTGTGTTCTGTGTATTTATACTTAGTTCTTAGTATTTATACTATGTTCTTAGTATTGTATTTTTTACTGTGTTCTGTGTCCTGCTCATAAGCGCAGCGCACTGATTTCTACCGGCGAAATGCGTTTGTCTTATTTATTAATTATTAACGTCTGTATGTTTTGAAATTCGGATTGTGATGTCATTATTAAATAATCCAGAATATGATTATGTTTTCTCCTAAACACTGGAATTAATTTATTAGGCTCAATGTTTCGGGGTAAATTGGAATTACATAACTCATCAACCTGACACTCAGGAATTATCAGCCTCATATGAATGAATGGAAATGAAGATAAATGATGTAAAAAGTGTTTCTACTGACAGACAGACAGACTCTCGAACTCTTTAACTCTCTCTCTGACTTTAACCCAGTCAGTCTGTGATCTGTCATCACTCTGGTATTAAACTCCAGTGATGATGATCTATATCAGATCAATACGATCGACTGCAGCGTCCAATCAGATAACAGATGAACAATGAGGGGGCGTGTCAGCCCTCACAACACTTCCTGAAAGGATGATCTCGTGCATCCTCGCTCATGGCTCCTCGGTTATCCCTCCTCGCTCCTCGATCCTCGCTCCGAAATAAGAGCTTTGGAACGGCCGGCAATATGGCGGCGCAGAACGACTTCCGGTTCAAGCGATCGAGGAGCGTGGATCGAGGAGCGAGGAAACGACAAATAAGAGACTTGGCATGTACCCTATGTCTGTGGTCTCCACGTTTTTTCAAAAACCTCTAGTGTGGACCAGGCTTCAGAGAGTAAAAGGATAAACCTGCAAGAGATACATGCATATCCATTTCCTAGGCGCAATGAGACAGCTTGCTATCATGTTATCTTTCATCTTCTTATTCTGAGTACAGGGCATTGAACAAAGGGAATAATACAAAGAAGTATGACTCATTATTAGCTGTTAGAGAAGGTATAACTCATTACTTTGCAATATGTCCCGTCTCATCTTCCAAAACAAAACAGAGAGGTGAAAAGAGACGAGCACATGACAAAAGCAGTCATTGGGGCATTGAAGGGATCGGCTATTGAGTGGAAAAGAACACATTAGTCTAATGGATGAAGCCAATGGACTGCTGTTCAACCCCCACAGCCTTCCAAACACCATCTACTACCTCTGTGCACTAATGTATCATCCCTTCAAGGCGTGCTGGACAATTGTTATCCTCCCTAAGAGAATAGACCTGTTCGGGATGCATTTTATAGATTATATGCATTTTGGAAGATAATACTTTCTTGACAGAGCTGCAGTCGGAGCTTTGAGAGCTGGGGACTGAAGCGTTCGTGGAAAAAAACTGTCAGTGGACACATCCAAACATCCAAAGAAAAATCTCAAACCACTGCTGCGGCATATTTTCTTTTGATCATTTTTGCCCATTAGTGCTTCTCATTTGTTACCATTACATTGAACATGACAATTGTCATGAAATGCTATTGGTCTAAAAATGTATTAGTTTCGTGCTGAGCAACAAAGATTTCCGCTTTCTTTGTGTCGCTTGGCAGGACTTCTTTTTCGGGACGACATTATGCTACGAAATGAAAGTTAGGTTCAGGCAACTAAACCTTCTAGTTAGGTTTAAAAACAAAAACATCATGGTTTATACTGACATAACTACATAGAGTTAGGTTTAGGCAACAAAACCACTTCGTGAGGTTTAGGAAAACCGCCACGAATGCATCACTTTGTTGGTCATTAACCGGTCTCATGGTTGAAATTCCTGTGGTTTATTGAATCTGTCCACCTCCCCTCCTGCCCACAATAAGTTGTCTTTCTCGATATATAATACAACGTCATTAGTACTGAACGTTGCATGGTCACGTCGATGCGAATTTGCGTGTCCACAGCGAAAAAGGATCCTTATGGACTTTTAAATTGCCATTGTTTTTGTGAACAGCGAGCACACACAAAAACATGTTTTGTGGCAAAGTGGCCTGACAGTAGTCTGTGAAACAGATACTCTACCCAAGCAGTTTCTCTCTAAAGCTGTTAATTTAACCATGAAAGTGAATTCATGGATGGCAAACAACATTTGCAGCCAGACTTTGATGTGAGTTTTGTGTTATCTTCTTACTTCCTGTAAAATTCCCTGACTTTGGCTAACCTGTTTGGGCAGCGGTGCCTAAAAGGATAACATCCACATTGGCATATAGAATCGATGATAATGCTCGTCAGCCTCTATTGATGATAGGGAGGGTGCACAATGTGTCCCACAGTTTGGATGTGAGTAATTAGCAAAGCCACAATTAGAAAGCATCACACTGGGCTTTTGTTGCCCAGCATGATTAAAGGCTGGCGTGTCTTTTGTCAACCTTCCAAGGACATGTCCCTCGTCCCGCTGGCATGTCGCTAGCAGTCAGGCTGTTTGGCTTTTAGAGTGATGCATGCCTTTAAGAACCACTGAATGCCTTACGCTTAAGAGTCAAAGGGTATATGGTTACCTGCTATCTTATTGTCGGTAAGCAAATTAGAGTATTTGATTTGCCCTCCCTATTTTAAGTGCTTCCAAGAAGTTGTAACTTTGACAAAAGAGCACAAAACAAATCTGAGCGCTACTGAGTCTGGAAGTCATCCTTTGAGAGTGCACAGAGCAAAAATTCAGACTAGGCTTAGCGCAAATGTGGGTTATTTTATGACATGTGGTCTGTACTGACTGCAATGTGAAAGCATAGGTATGAATATGCTGCACTCAGAGATAGGAACGTGGTATAAGAAGCAAGAAAAAGAAGAGGTGGATGGATCAAACAAACACAGGACTTTCAACCAGGAGACCGATATTCGTGTTCCAAAGTGTCATTGAGTTATTTGAGTATTTGAGTTATACTTTTTTCGATCTTATGTTACGCTGTTTAGGTTTCACTTAGTTTACAAACTTATTTTAAGCCCGACCATGATGTTTTTCCTGAACCTAACTCGGTGATTTTGTATATGACACGCCAATAGCCTAAAGCTGCTTAAAATATGCTACGCTCACAGAAGTTACAACCGAAAACCGGTGTCTGAGACAGGTGTCCCTAGTGTCGTTGTGTTTTTTTAAAGTTACGTCAGTGACGTGTTTTCTTGTTACTTTGTTTCTGTGAGTATTTTAATTCATTATTTGAATCCCAACTATGATATATTTTAGCCTAAAAATAACCCTGACCCTTTCACTGTAATCATAGGGCATAAAATGACACAAGTAAATGTCCAAAATGTTGTGCTGTAATACGCCTTCTATCAGATCAGGTCAAGGCGACAGTAAGGGGATCAGTTGGATCATCAGAAGTTGGATGAACTTCAATCTACAGTGCAGAACCACACACCAAAAAATAACTAAAATTATAGGGTAAAATAAAGGCATTAAAAGTAAAAAAATTTGTGGAAAGCAACCTCTTCCTGAGAAACTGCCAAAACAACTGGAGGAAATTAAAAGAGCAGACTCAGAAACAGGCATGCACATGATCTGTATTACACTCAAATCTGATTCTGTTCTTACATATCTATGCCTGTGCGCTCTCAAATGTTGACTGTCAGACTGAGTAGCGCCCATAGTTTGTTTCCAGCCCTCTCACATCTGTTGTCGTCAATATACTTTCATGTAGACAGAGTAGATCTTAGTCTCAGATGCCCTCGGGGACTATAATCATAATAAAGTCCATCCATTGGGGAATGAGGCCAACGTGGCCAAGAGCGGTCCATCACATTCACATTATTGCTGCCGCTGTAAGCAGCCGACAGACAATACGGAAGGATGTAAAAGCAAAACAACATGGTGGAGGCTCTCTCACCTCAGCCACTTATTTCCAGATGGAAGGGAGATCAATACAGTTAGTGAGATTTACTACAGAGAAGAGAAGAGAGATCTTTTACACTGAGAGCAGGACAGTGTTTTAGTGTGTGTGTTTTTCTCTTTCAGTCAGTCTTGTTTCTACTCTGCTGGAAATATCTCTAATGGTTGTGAGCCAGAGAAAGCTTTTAACTTCTTTATTTCATCTTGTGATGACAATTAATGCTGCTGCTACTGTATTTTTGGCATTGATATTTTTAGCAGTTACTTTTTTAACATAATAGATCTGTAAATCTAAGTCACTTTTTGGGACTCAAGAAGAGACAATTCAATTCAATCAGGAGAGTCTAACTGAAATTACTGAAAGAGGGGCTAAATAGAAAAACTGAAGACATATATGAAGATATCGAACCACAATACTTTTTGATACTGACAAGTGTTAGTTTGGTACCTAGACTGATTTACATGGATACGTTTAGTCAATGGATGAAAATATAGGATAGGATACTGTTTTTGTTAATTGATACTGTTTTTGTTAATTGATAACTAAAGAATATTTTAGTTGTGTTTTTATCAGTAACATTTTTATCTTATTTATGCATTTTAATAATAGTAATAATAATAGTAATAATAGTATTCAAAGAATGTCTTTAAACGGAACACAATTGATTTTAGACGTGGGGCGGTTGCATACAGAGTCAATGACAAGACAGTATTAGAGGTTAATTTGCCCTCAGCTGCTCAAATATACACAAAGATGCAAGTTGAAAACTTGAGCGATAAACTGTTCTTGTATCATGGGCCTTAATATGAATGTGCTTGATAAATGTACAGAGAGAAAAGAAAAAGGAACAATAAAAAAATTGTTACAATAACCATCTTGAAGAAGATTGAAATGTTGACAATCTGTATTAATCCTGGGTTTATTTCTACCAGTAGTTTACTCTATTAACATGAAAGATGAACAAACCAATTTAAAGTAATGTTTAGGCTTAATCCACGGCTCTAAATAATGTTTGGTTATAGCTTACCCTGCTTGATTTGCCTAGCAGTTTAGTTTAGGGATTCTGGAAGTATTTAGTTGTTACTTTTTCATTCCCTTCCATGTTATGTAACATTAGTCTACTGAAAGAGACATAACTGTATGGAAATGTAAGACGCTACTTACTAGTGGCACATGTTAAACAAATAAAAGTTATAGTTTTTCAGTGTTGTAGTCAAGACCAGCTTAACAGAGACTGAGTCAAGACCAAGACCAGACTGGTGTGAGTCGTTCACTGAATGACAGTCTCAAGATAAAATGTGATCCACATTCCCATAAAAACACCCACAGAAAACAAATCAAGGTTCTTCTTCTTTCACCTCTTTTATTGCCATATATACTGCATATGTGTGTGCATGAATAGGTGAACAACCTGAAATGCATTGATCAATTAATCAGAAGGCATGGCAGTGGTGAATATTATGTTTAGGAATTTTCCTTTGTTTTCTTTGTGCAATGACGTTAATGATGTTTACAAATAAAAAAGACAATACAGGGGAACTATATTAATACCCCTTAAGTTGTGGTCCAGACTTGTCTTGAAAATAAATCCAGAGTCCTCTTTGTCTGGGACCGAGACAAGACCAGGTAAAAAAGTGGTCGATTCTGAGATGAAACCAACACGTTCCAAAAGCCAAGACCGATCTTGAGTACTACATCACTGCTGTGTTTTATTCCACATTAGCATGAAGGTCATTAAATACAACTTTACATTCAAACTGTGAAGTTATTTCTCCATTCTTCAGTCTATTTTCTATTTTTACTACTTTTGTATTGTAATGTCATAGTGTCCCTGGAATTAACCCTTCCCTCAGCAGTTTGTGATCCCATTAACAATTGTTGTCAAAACACTGTCACTCTTGTACTCTATTCAGCAATATCCAGACAAACAAACCTGTGTTCTGACCAGCTCGTTTAAGTTCCTCCACTATGCGGGCTGGCGAAAAAGCACTTTTAAATTTTAGTGTTAAAATGGTCGAAGATATATCCCTGATCATCTCCGGATGTGGTTTGGGCAACAGTATCCACTCTCAATGTGTCTTTATTGCATTTACT